>NC_056737.1:1384793952-1384951452 GCF_019279795.1 Protopterus annectens
GAGAGTTATTTCCCCGAAACACCCACCCTGTCAATCATCATTGCTTGCATCAAACACAATTAGAGTCTATCACTGCAATATAGGTCATCTTAAAAAAAATACTGTATTGTAGGCCTTGACTAGGTCCAATCACAGCTCTAAATTTCACGTTTCTTTCAAGCATAATCCACAAGTTAGCCTTGACTGGGCTGTTGCAATCTACATTTCCATTATCTCCAGGTAATCTTCAGTTTAGCTACTCTTAACCTTCAAATAAAGAACTTTCTGGTTTATGCCCTTAATGTTACTTCCTTTTATAGCACATGATATTAGCATATTTTGCAATTGGTGTCTTGTTAAGCTAGCTAATACATTGTGTTTGCCTGATTAATTGTTTGTAAATATTCCCATACTCCTCACTGCACTACACAATTTAAAGGCACATTAGCCCTGTACTAAAAACATGTTTGGTATAAATGTAGTCAGCTGGTTCCAGAACTTACTTAACTACAGAAGCTTGAGTTTTCTTTGTGATGATCACTCTTCAAAAATTGGCACTATCTCTAAATGAGTTCCTGAAGGCTCTGTGCTGTGAACTGTCCTATACTCATTATATATTAATGTCTTAACCAGCACCATACATTCTTCTTTTATAACCCTGAATGCAGATCCTGTTGTTTAATACTGTACTGGCCCATCTTCCTCCAAAGTAAAGGAGCAACTTTGGACCCACTGAAACATGTCTTTGAACTTCAGGTAATGCATTGCAATTAAACATAAACAAAACTGCAGTTAGATTATTTACAAAACCACAAAAAAACAAGTCTATGCAGTACCCTATCTCCTCTGATGAGAAGAAAAACAAGGTTTTCAGGTGCAGCAATACAGACATCTATGCCATCTAACAGATTACTTTCACTCCTTTAAAAAATACTGAATCAATTAAAACACTGTGAACAGCTTAAAGCCTCCTACTCCGTCTCAAATAACTCCATCCTTCAAGGTCAGAGATCAGTAGTAATACATATTCACCTACCTTGACTTGAATACACTCTTCCCATAACCATAATCTGCTTTAACTTGCCTCAAAATATAATCAATAAGGTCTGAAGACTCATCAGTCTTATCCCAGGAGTGAAATGTACCCTTCAAGCTCAGAGATCAGTGGTAATAAAAGTTTTCCTTCCTTGACTTTAAATACACTCTTTCGATAACTGTACTCAGCTTTAGCTAGAACACCTCCTCTTGCTTCAAACTATAATCAATAAGTTCTGAAGACTCTTCAATCGAATCTCTAGCAGCATATACTCAACACTGTAAAGAGGCAGCTAGCTGTCCATCCAAAATTGTACCTATGTCTACTTATCCATCCTAACGTTTAAGCTCATCTGTAGCAGCTATTCTCCCTGACTCAAAAATATGTTATTAATTAGAACCTCGAACCTCCTGGCATGACATATGTTGACTCCTGTCTTTCAAAGACCTCAGTTTATCAATGCAATCATTGAAAATAGCTTCTCAAAAAGTGAAAACATCTTCATAAAAATTCCTCTAGCTAAAAACATTAAACTCCCACTTGATGAGTAAATTATCATTGTACTCCAAATCAGAGAGAGAAAAAAAAACTTTTCTTGTACCTAAAAGACAACAAAAGCCCATCTTACTTCATTGATAAATGCTATGACAGATGCTACTGTTATCACCATCACAATCAAGGTTATCAGATTTAACCAAAAAGCATAATGAAGGTTACGTTCTACAGAAACAATCCAGTATAAGCATTTGAAATATGTGCATAATAAGCTGAGAAATATAAGAGGAAAAAAGGTGAAGGAAGGAAGTTGACAAGGGAAAATATAATTTTTCATCTCTCTTATTATGCTGTCATTATTTCCTATATACCTTGTAATTATTTTGCATGATCTGAATCAAAATTATTTTTTTTCTGTATACACTAATACATTACATGGTCTGTTACATTCTCACCTTCATGTTAAGCTTATAGACTGTAACTGCATAAGGCATTCAAATGTCTTTTTGTGACATTCAGCTACCACTGTCGTCACTGTACCTGGGACATGGAAGAAAGGATACTGGACTGGCCCACCTACCCAGTAATCAAAACAGATAGAGAGATAGAGAGATAAATAGATAGATAGATAGATAGATAGATAGATAGATAGATAGATAGATAGATAGATAGATAGATAGATAGGTTCATGGATGAATATTGGGCTATCTGTCCTGAAGGCCCATTTTAAGCCGAGCCAATAACCTGGGATCAGAATCAAATCCTCTACCTTGTGATTATAATGTAAGAATCTTAACCATTATTCCAAACCTAGATAGATAGACAGATGACAGATAATGCTATTCCAAACCTAGAGAGACATACAGATAGATGTTCATAAACACATATTTCTTTGTGCACGCGCACACACACACACACACACACACACACACACACACACACACACACACACACACACACATACACACACACTTACAGACACATAAATATGTACACATATGTGTGCTTATATGCATGTGAAGGCATGTCAGCGTGTACTTAAAAAAATAAACCCTTACAGAGTATGCACTTTTGAGTTTATAATGTCAAATGTACCAGAATTCTCTGTCCAGTTAGATGCACTGAACATGCAACATTTTTACATAATTTGCAGTATATACTGTTAAAGGTTTTAGCACAATAAGAATAAATTTTCCATTTAGAATTTTGCTAATTGTCTTCTGTCTAAATCCATTTAATCATTTGAACTGCATGAGACATAAGTTAGTTTACTTCAACTTTATTTACCAAAGTACATTGTATGGGGCATAACTGTACAGTAATAAAAGTCACAATTTTCCCAAAACATGCTTTTTGAGTCTGAATATTTTACTAGGGAATGAAGTCAGCAAATAATTCTTTGGCAATACACCACCTGCCCAACTACGTTTATTGGTCAATATTTCTTTATTCAGGTTATATGGAGACAGGCTTGAAGTTGCTGCCTAAGGCAATATCTTAAATAATGTATGCAAGAAAAGAAAGTGCTCTTTTGTATAACTGTATTGGAAAACATGCTGTTTTATAGCTTACATGCCAACATGAGATTTATGTTGTTATGTGAAAAGTGCCTTTGCTGCTGTTAATGCATTCTGTTCACTTATTTCTGTCAATTGTTCACATTGCTCTAAATCACCGAAATAACCTCTACCTCAGAAATTATTTCACATTTCCTGTCATACTTAATTTTGTGCTCACACTTACATTTTCATTACAGCACTTTAAGTAGTTTTAGAGATATATCATTTGTCATTATTAAACTCTATTAAAAGTATTATGGTTTACTTTTTCCTACAGTTACACTTATGGAACAATTTGCTGAATATTTTTTGCTACAAAGTTAATGTCATATACAGTAGGCTTTGAATGCATTTGTGCAAGAATGCACAATCCTGTAATAACACTAGTACAAGTATATATAAAATTCAAAATAAATAGCTCATATTGTTATAGTACTCAAGCAGTGATAAGAAATGTATGTTTTACTTAGAATATTAACTATAATCAGAAGGAAGAAAGTTTAAATCTCTGGGCACTTCTTTGTATTGAAAAAGTACAGAAGCAAACATACAAGCTGAGATGTAAAGTGCAGCTTTATGGTGCCATTTATAAATCTCTAAAACTGAGAGCTTAAAGTAGATGCAACATTCTTCTGTACAACTGGAGGA
The DNA here is from genome assembly GCF_019279795.1 of Protopterus annectens. Classification (NCBI taxonomy): domain Eukaryota; kingdom Metazoa; phylum Chordata; order Ceratodontiformes; family Protopteridae; genus Protopterus; species Protopterus annectens. The sequence continues at coordinate 1,384,797,670 of NC_056737.1, forward strand.
GCAGTATCTATATAGGGTTGTTATATATATTATTTCTAGGACGGTATTCAGAAGCAGCCTAAGTACAGATACAGTAAAATGGTCTCTAAGCATGCCTGCCAGAGCATGCATGTGTTTTGCAAGGGGATTATATCTGAAGAGAATAGTGGCTACAGGATGGCAATGAACAATATGTTGGATCATTTATTGTAGACTGGTGCAGAATTTAGGATTGTGGCATTTCTAAAATAATGCAAATGTTTGTCATGCCACAAATTTGATTGTTAAAAGGATTTTTTGTCATTTTCTTTAATGTCATGTAATATGCATGCTTGTTTGATGTTGTCTTGTGCACCATAAACAATCATTTTATCTACCTTGTGCTCAGGTGGTGTTAGGATAGGCTCCATCTGCTTCCAGTTTTGAAAAGAACCAGGCCCCAGTAATCACATGGTAAGTGAAGAATGAATAAATGTTTTTCTTACATCAGACAATTGTGTTTTGAGTGACAACATTTTCAGGAAATAACTAAGCTTAAGCTTAAAACTTTTATGTATGACTCTACTTTTATTTCTTTATGTGTGTGTGTGTGTGTGTGTATGTGCGCGCGCGTGCGTGTGTGCATATGTGTGTGCGTGTGTGTGCGTGCATGTGTGTGCGTGTGTGTGTGTGTGTGTGTGTGTGTGTGTGTGTGTGTGTGTGTGTGTGTGTGTGTGTGTGTGGGTGTGTGCATGTGTGTGTGTGAGAATGTTGCATTAATTATGGCCACTAGCCAAAGTTATATTGTGTCACAGCTATATTGATATGACATGATGGACATCTGCTTCTTTCAGCTGTTCCCATTAGGGGTTGCCACAGTGGATCATCTGTTTCCATTTCTTCCTAACCTCTGCATCTTGCTCTGTCACTCCAACCACCTGCATGTCCCCTCTCACCCCATCCATAAACCTTATCTTAGGCCTTCGTCTTTTCTTCTTACCTGGCAGCTTCATCCTTAGCATCCTTTACCCAATATACCCAGCATCTCTCCTCAGCACATGTCCAAACCAACGTAATCTCACCTCTCTGGCTTTGTCTCCAAACCATCCAACCTGAGCTGATCCTCTAATATGCTGATGCCTAATCCTGTCCATCCTCACCACAACCAATACAAATCTTAACATCTCAAACTCTGCCAGCTCCAGATCTGACTCCTGTCTTTTTGTCAATGCCAGCATCTCCAACCCATATAACACAGCTAGTCTCACTACCCTCTTTTAGACCTTCCCTTTCACTCTTACAGGTACCTGTCTGTCAAAAATCGCTCCTGACATTCTTCTCCACCCACTCCACCCTGCCTGTACTCTCTTCTTCACCTCTCTTCCACACTCACCATTACTCTGAACTGTTGATCCCAAGTATTTAAACTCATCCACTTTCACCATTTCTACTCCCTGCATCCTCACCATTCCTCTGTCCTGTCTTTCATTCACACACATATATTCTGTCTTAGTCTTTCTGACTTTCATTTCTCTCCTCTCTAGAGCATATCTCTACCTCTCCAGGGTCTCCTCAAACTGTTTCCTACTCTGACTACAGATCAGATGTCATCCACAAACATTATAGCCCACGGGGACTCCTGTCTGATCTCATCTATCAACCTTTTCATCACTATTGCAAAAAAGAAAGGGCTCGGAGCTGATTCTTTATGTAATCCCAGCTCTGCTTTAAATGCATCCGTCACTCCTACTGCAGACCTCACCATTGTCACACTACCCTCGTACATATCCTGTAACACTCTTACATACTTCTCTGCCAGTACTGACTTCCTCATACAATACCACAACTCCTCTCTATGCACCCTGTTATAGGCTGTCCCTAAGTCCAAAAAGACACAATGCAACTCCTACTGACCTTCTCTATACTTCTCCATCAACACTCTCAGAGCAGACATCATATCTGTAGTGCTCTTTCCTGGCATGAAACCATACTGCTGATCACTAATCATCTCCTCCCTTCTTAACCTAGCTTCCACTACTCTTTCCCATAACTTCAAGCTGTGACTGATCAGTTTTATCCCTCTGCAGTTACTACAGCTCTGCACATCACCCTTATTCTTAAAAGTTGGTACCAAAACACTTCTTCTCCACTCCTCAGGCATCTTCTCACTTTTCAAGATTTCGTTAAACAATCTGGTTAAAAACTCCACTGCCATCTCTCCTAAACACCTCCATGAATCCACAGGTATGTGATCTGGACTAACAGTCTTTCCATTCTTCATCCTCTTCACAGCTGTCCTTACTTCCTGTTTGCTAATCCATTGCACTTCCTGATTCACTATCCCCACGTCATCCAACCTTCTCTCTGTCTCATTCTCTGCTTTCATCAGCCCTTCTAAGCAGCCTTTCCATCTCCTCAACACACTCTCCTTGCTTGCGATCATTTTTCCCTCTTTATCCTTTAACACCCTTACCTGTTGCACATCTTTCTAAGCTTGGTCCATCTGTCTAACCAATCGGTACAGGTCTTTTTCTCCCTCCTTAGTGTCCAACCTTTCATGCAACTCTCCATATGCCTTATCCTTAGCCTTTGCCACCTCTCTCTTCATCATACATGTCATCTTCTTATACTGCTGTCTACTTTTTCCATCTCTCTAACAATCCCACTTCTTCACCAACCTCTTTCTCTGTATACTCTCCTGTACTTTCTCGGTCCACCACCAGGTCTCCTTGTCCTCCTTCCTTTGTCCAGATGTCACACCAAGCACCTTTCTGGCTGTCTCTCTTACCAGCTCTGCTGTAGTTACCCAGCTATTTGATAATTCTTCACTGCCACCCAGTGCCTGTCTTAACTCTTCCCTGAACTCCACATCACAATCACCCTTTTTCAACTTCCACCATTTGATCCTTGGCACTGCCCTCACACTCCCCCTCCTCTTCTTGATCACCAACATCATCCTACAGACCATCATCCTATGCTGCCTAAATACACCCACTCACTACTTTACAGTCTCCAATCTCCTTCAGACTGGCTTTCCTACTTAGGATATAATCCACCTGTGTGCATCTTCATCCTCTCTTGTACATCACCCTATGTGCCTATCTCTTCTTAAAATATGCATTTACCACAGCCATGTCCATTCTTTTCACAAAATCCACTACCATCTGACTTCTGCATTCCTCTCCTTAAAACCATACCTACCATTCACTTCCTTATCACCTATTTTCCCTTCACCAGCATGCCCACTAAAATCTGTGCCAATCACCCTTAGGTGCACACACCATCATTTTATCCAACTCACTCCAAAATTTTTATTTCTCATCCATCACACACCCAACTTGCAGAGCATATGCACTAACAGCATACATCATCATGCCATCAATTTCCAGCTTAATAAACATCATTCTATCTGACACTCTTTTCACCTCCAAAACACTCTTGGCATACTGTTTTTTTTCAGGATAACCCCTACCACATTATTCCTCCCATCCACACCATGACAGAACAATTTGAACCCGCATCTGATATACCTGACCTTACTCCCCTTCCATCTGGTCTCTTTCATGCACAATATATCAACCTTCTTTCTCTCCACCATATCAGCTAGCTCTCTCCCTATACCAGTCATACTGCCAACATTCAAAGTTCCTACCCTCAGTGCCACACTCCTAACCTTCTTCCTCTCTTCCTGCCTTCGGACATGCCTTCCCCCTCTTTGTCTTCTTCTTCGTCTTTTGGCCAACAGTAGTCCAATTTCCACCAACACCCATTTGGTTAACAGTACTGGTGGTGGTCATTGTTAACCCAGGCCTTGACTGATCCAGTATGGAAATCTGTATTGTTGTCACATATGTCATTTGGCAAATGTTTTATACCGGACACCCTTCCTAATGTAACCCTCCCGATTTATCCAGGCTTGACACTGGCATGAAGAAATGCAGTGGTCTGTGCATTTCCAGTGGCTGGGTTTATATGACATGAAGGACATATGGCTAAATAATCCACTTCCACTGAAAGGATGACCTACGAACTACAAACTCAGTATTATACATGCAGATTAGTAATTTTTATTTATTTTTATATTTTGTTAACTTGATTAAGGTCTGGGAAAACTCTTTGATAAAGTTGCATGGTCAGAGTTATTTTGCAGGAAGATGAAGACACTGTATCAGCAGGAACCAAACCCAAGACTACAGTGTGAAACCCTTTAGTAGATCACAACCTTAATTTTCTGTGTGATTCATACCACCCATGGCAAGAGCCATATGAACCATTTGTCCACTTCATTGAAGAGCCAGATATCAAGAACAGTTCCATGATATGCAGTGGATGGAGAATTTTTGCAATTAAGCACTAACGCACTGTAAAAGTCCAGTTAGTGTTTCTCTGTGTAGCAAGCAATCAATGCTGTATGAGGGTACTTACTCACTTTTCTAAGTGACATAGGCCCACTGATAACCCCACCATCACTGGATTGAGTGCTGTTATGTGGTTTTCTAGACTCCAGTGGAGAAATCTTATGCAGATCACAGTCTTAGACACACAGCGTATCTTTTCACCCCCAGAAGAGATGAGTAGGCATATCCCTTTCATCCCTCTTTTCCCCCTGTTGGTTCCTCCAAATCCAGATTATTAATCAAGTCTTGGTCATTGTGGATATAGTAAGGCCTTCTTTCTCTATTCATTTGTTCCATGTATATTTTCCTAATTGTTCTTTCTTTGTAGTATGTCGACATTACAGTCTGTAAGTTATAATGGATGATTTCAGTGCAGAGCTGTTTTCTCACCAAAGATGCAGGGTTTGATTCCTTCTAGCTCCATTTCACTACACTGTGACCCTGAACAAGTCATCTAACCTGATAGTATGACCAGAGTCCCCTGAAAATGGAAAATTGTAAGCAATGGGCTTGTTTGGTTAACAAATATCTAAAAAACTGTGATTCTAAACTGATTTTACTTGCTCATTTTATTATTTTTTTTTTGTGTGTGTTGGATAGCTTTTACTGTACTGAAATTTTGCAGCAAATAGTATACTCTTTATAGTGCTCTCCAGGAGAAATGAGAGCAACATGGTTGTGTATGCATGACAATTTCTGCATGCTGTTTTATGTTGTTAAAATACTTTTAAAACAATACGGGTTAATGATTTGTATCAGCAGAACATGATGGGCAATTATCAGGGTTTGATTTTAACGGTCATTTTCAAAGTAGGCATTGTCACTAGCTAATTGCAGACAAGGGTTTATCTATAGCTGACAGGGGCTGCATGCCCCCATATGCTGTTAGTCTTTATAGGCCAACCTATATCACAGTGTTTCAAGAGAAATCTGAGGTAGACTTGAGGAAGCCTCTCAGTAAGCCAACAAGGAGAGGAATATATAACATCAGCAAGGAGGAATCCATAACCCTTCAAGAATTAAGTCAAGACAAATCACAGCAGATAATGAAAGCAGACAAGGGTGGAGGAATCCTCATCTCTGATACCGACAAATGCAACCTGAATATCAGGAACATGCTTAAAGGCAGATGCTTCTATGAACCTACCAACTTGAACTGCCAGCACGCTGCTTATGATGAGATTTCCACCAACCTTGAAGATCTACACCAAGAGGTGCTTATTATACAGAAAGTGGTAGATTTTCTTACAGTGCTTTTCCCCAAGCTCCCCTAATTCTTTGGGATAACCAATCACCACAAGAACCTCCTAGACCCACCCTACAGACCAGTGGTTGCCGGCGGGGGAGCTATAGTGGAATCAATGTCGATATACCTAGATTTTACAAACAAACCCCTAGCAGAGAGCAGCCCTGCTTACATCCTTGATTCCATGGGCTTTTTAGACATAATCAAGAATGTATCCCTAAAGACTAACTCCACATTGGGCACCATCGACGTTGAATCACTATACACCATCCTGCCCCATGACTATTGCATCCACGTGGTAGTAGAGGCTACAACCATGACTACGTGCCTTACTGGAGGAAATTGAAGTACTCGGCAGATTGATTTCTCTGCTTCTAGGAAACAACTTTTTTAGGTTCAACAATTCCTACTACAAGAAATCCACCTAGATAGGAACTGAGGTGGCAGTGGCCCTCAGTCTGGCAAACACTACCCTTCAAAAGTGGGAATCTGACAATGTCTACGAGTCACCTTTCTTTCTAGGACATGGGCTGCTACTACTGCTTTATTGATGATATGTTTATTGTATGGAATGGGGGCTGTGACTGACTCCAGCAGTTTTTAGATCACACCAACTCCTCCCCATCCTTTTTTATTTTACAGCCAAACACAGCAAGGATATAGTGGAATTTTTGGACCGACTTCTCAGTAAAACCATGAACTAGCACAGTCTAACACATTACCTTTATCACAAACCCACCACTATCAACATGGTTTTATATGCCAAAAGCCTGCACCCCTTCTGACTGAAAAAAAATCACAAGGATTAAGGGTAGCCAGGGTCTCCCAGGAGAGGGACAATTTTTTGAAAAACATCGGCAAACTTGAGAAGGATTTTCCAGCAAGAGGCTACACCAGCAGACTACTCCACAACATCCTCACATCGATCATCATCTTAAAGGCCCAGGGGAACCTGAGATCATACCCCAGACACCAGAACCCTTGCACCCACAATAACCAATTTGAGGTGAGCATGACCCTGGAGTACTCACTGGACTACAGATTCATCAAGAGAATTATCAGAGACAACTGGCCCATCATTACAGGGAACAGGACATTTGCACATCTTTTCCCGGCAAGGCCAAGCTTCACCGCTAGATGGGGAAGGAGCATAAGGGACCTGCTTGAGGGGACCAGACCACCCACTAGCACAGAAGGAGGGACATAGCCTTGCAGCTCCCCAAGCTGCCACTACTGCCCTCACATGAGTGGCAAGAATGGCTATTTCTGCCGGAACAACCATAAATACTTCAGCACAACAGTCTGGGGGGACTGCAATATGGAGGGGGTTATTTACGGGTGTAGAGTGTACTAAGTGCAATGCGTTTTATGTTGGAAAAATGATTAATAAGCTCAAAACCAGGATAGCTAAACACCTCCATGACCTCTGCTATGTGAATAAGACAAACCCCCCTCACCTTGCACATAATTTCACATACTGGTCATAGTGAATTCCTTTTCCACATTCTGAATAATATTCCTAAGACTTCACCCAACAGCTGCTACAACAATTTGTTAGAGAGAAGAGAACTGATCTGGCAAATCTGACTCCAGGCAAGGAAACTCTCTGTGCTCAACACAACGGAATCCATCATGCCAAATTCTGAATCTTAGGAGACTGGAACACAAGAAATTCCACTGAACCATCCCCCGGTCAGATTTGGCTCCTGGTGTCTCAAGGTGGAATCCTCATGCAATGACATATGACTCTTTCTTTTCGTTCCAGACATTTTGATCTTAAGTTTGGCACAAGCGCATGTTTCCTTTCATTCATGGCCAAGCCAGCCCACCTTGATCTTTCTTCTGTTTTCTTTGGTTTTTGGTAATATGATTTCTTCTGTTTTGTGCAACTTTTCCTAGGGCTCATCCCCTCAGGATTGACTGATCGTTTGTTTAATTTTACTTGTAGGTTTATTGATTGATCATTTGCTCAATTTGACTTGTGGATTTCTATTGACATGTTATTTTTAATGTAGAGTTTGGCAGATATGTTTTCCCTACACTTAATTTTTTGTTCCGCCCTTTTTCCTGACACACACACTCTGTGCTCTCCCTCTCCCTGTGCTCCCCCCCACAACTGCATTTGTTCCATTCCCAACCTTATTTAAATATCCCTAGATTCACCCACTTGGTTTTTGACCCCAAGCTAGACTCACTACCCAGTCTGGATGCTCCTGGATGGCACTGTCTTTCTCATGCCTGTTACTCCTTTTATATTTTTATTCATGAGCCCCTTCATGTTAACTATAGAACTGGCACACTAGTAGAGCATTGTTGTTTTCTCACATTTAAGAATAACTGCTTGGCTCCCACTTAAACTTTGGTCTTAACGGCCTACTTCAGTAACTGCACACAGAGGCAGCTTCATTTACTTTCTTGGACCCTCACTTGCATAATTCCCAGCCATTTGTTCGACACTTGGCCCCTTTTTGATGCTTTCCTATGATGCTATAGTTAATAGCTAAATGGTTATTTAAGCTTTCCCCCATGTTAGCTTTCACTCTCCCTTGAGTCCAGCCACATCATCTCCATATTTTGGACAAGTCCTTAATTCCATTTAGAAATTCCCCATTCCTGTGCATGGTCAGACAAACTAATGGTCTTTACAGTCAATCTACCCCCATGAAGCTTCCCTGATGAAGATTGCAAAAGCATCATCCTCACGTCAGTGCTCTTTCACCCATTTGCTTCCCTCGTGACATGGCTTAAGCCCCCCCTCCCAACTAGGTTTTTATAGAATTTGAGCTCCTCACTCTTGGTGAATGTTGAGCCTTTGGGTTTGGATCTTCATGTCTCGGCTCAAGCTCAATATGTTTGACAATATTTCTGAGATGCAGTAACTTAAGGATGGATAACAGTAGTTATGCACTAACTGGACAATTGCACTTAATGTAATGATGAATTATTTAAAAAAGAAAAACAATTAGCTCTGCCAAAAAGGAGTCTACAAATACTCTTCCCCTAAACTTCAGTATCAGTCCCACCAAGAATTTGTGCAATGTTCTTGTTTAGGGTATTTTAAGTGCACAAATAGAACCATGTTTGTGACAGCATTTATTCACAACTTTATTTTTAAACTAAGACCTGTAAGTTTTAGGAATTTGTAATGCAACAAATTTACTTAATCTTAACTCAGACTATTGAGTTAAGTACTGTATGTTTAAGAGGGAAACCGGGGCATCCACAACATGTCATCACCTGCTACGTAATAAAGGCTATGGCTACTTGCACAACCACGCATGACACATTCGGTGGATGAACTGGGACACACCCCCTCACTTGGCAATGAATAGAGTGGAGTCTCCCTTTAGTTAATTGGCACTGAACAGCACTTAGATAGCTTTCCACTGAGAACTCAATAAAGGTACTGAGCCAACGAATGATCTCTGAGTAGATTTTTAACTTGCACTGAGATTTTGGCCCCAAACTTTATGTGTTATTTTATTACCTTCTTTCTCACAGGTATGGCACAGATCAGCCACAAGAACAGCAACCTAAAAGGATTCCAACAAGAGTCTTCAATGAATGTTTTTCCTCTGAGATTTTAATAGCACTCTTAATAACTCCATGCTTTCAGCTTTTTTAGTTGTTTGAAACCTCTTTCCCTACAGGTACAGCACAGATCATCCACACAGAAACACCAAGCTTCACAAAAAAAAAAAAGAATGGAGGAAGCTGAAGTCAGTGCTGCTAGTGCTGCTGACAGTAGGCCTAGGCAGAGAAGGAGAAGAGTGTTCAGGCCCAGGGTAGCCTTACAGGAGCTTCATGAGCTGGAGATTGTAAAGAGTTAGAGGGTGGACAGGGACATACTACAAGAGGTAACTGAGCTCTGCCACTCTCAACTCAGACCCATAGCCAATAGATGGGAACCCATCCTAGTGGAAACAAAAGTATGTGTAGCCCTTAGGATAAAAGCCACAGGTACCTTCCAAAGACCAAATAGAGATATGATTGGGGTCTCACAGGCATCAGCATCCAGGGTACTTCACCAGTTCCAGGTTGCTATGCTACCACATGCCAGTGCGCACATTAATTTTCCCCTCACCCTGAGGTGAGGGTTACAATATGCAACATTTCTACTGTGTAGCACCCTACCCTGAGGTACTCGGTGCCATGGATGCACTCATGTACACATCAAGGCACTACCCAGTGAGGAGGATAGAATCTACATCAGTTGCAAAGAGTACCACTCCATCACCTGCTAGGTCATGTCCAATGTCCAGAGCATTATCATGAATGTGTGTGCTTGCAGCCCTAGCAGTTATCATGACTCCTATGTCTGGCATGCTTCACAGCTGTACCAGATGGTTGCTACGGGGGACATCCCACTTGGCCATTTATTGGAGGATGCTGGCTACGCACTGGAACAATGGATGATGACACAAATTAGTAATGCACACACACCAATGGAAGAATGCCATAATGATGTACACACACAAACTAGGAACATCATAGAGAGTGTGTTTGGCCTGCTGAAGTCACAATTCTTGTGCCTCAGTATATTTGGTGGAGCCCTGCAGTACTCCCCAGCCACATGTGCACATATGTTCACAGTATGTGCCATGCTACACAATATGATTCTGTGGAAATAGCTGCAGCAGGATTAGCAAAGGGAAAGAATACACAGCCCCCCACCAGTGCCTAGGTCACCACAGCCAGATTCACAGGGGGGCTCAGAGGAGGAGCACTCTGATGATGTCCCTATAGGTAGACGTAGGCATGCCCAGTGTGCCCTGGGATTGGCTAAGAGACAACGCATAGCACATTCACTGGCAACTGACAAACTAGGGCCCTAGGGATTGACACCTTATTTCTATTCACATACATATATTACAATTGTTAATGCCAGGCAACCCACACAACCTGTACTTATCCATGTATTGACTGTATACTGCTTGCATCAGAGTCATCCCTGAACTACAATTCTGTCAACTGCTGCATTAGTAAAGTAAGTCTCTAACCTACAAACTAATTGTAAGGCTTACCATATGGTATCGTATGTATGGCTCTGCTGCTGTTATCCAAGGAAATATAGTGGCCTAGATGGACAGATGTAACATCAACATGGGACTACAGATACACAGTCCAGTATGTGTTCCTTAATATTCACTATTCATGCATCAGGCAAGAGAGATGTTAAACAGTGGGCACACATGATATTTGGACTACTGTCTACCCTAGCTGATCATGTGCTGTTGTTCCCCCACCTCCAACACAGCAGTGTACCCATATAATTGCTTTAACAGAACATCACCAATGGTATATCAGTGGACCAGACAATTCCAGGGCTGTAACATAGATATCACTCACACATTGTATGTCTTTCTCCGTGCAGCATAACAATGTATATATTTATGCTGTTGATTGTGTGATGAATAACTTCTCTCTGTCTGGCTACCTGTGTGGCTCAGTGGACTAGGGAAGCTAACATGGGTGATGGTGTTGATGGTTCTAATCAGGAATAACTCACATCTTTTGCATGTGAGGTATTACCGCTTAACCTCTTCATAGGTTCATAGGTTCATAGATTAGTACTAGGCTAACTGTCCTTGTGGACCACTTTAAGCCTAGCCAGTTACCCCATGTGAGAATCAAACCATGCACCTTTTGTTTGTAAGGTAAACACCTTAAACATTATGCCATCCTCCCACCCCTTAGTGCAATATATCTGGACAAAACCATTAAGATTGGGGGTACAAAAGCCCAAATATAAGGACAGTCTTTAAATATTGTCCCTATAAACCTAGAAAGCTGCTGGAATGCAAAGTGTTGCATTATTACATATGTTCTTAAGGATATAAAGTCTGAAACACAAATGCTTGTCTTATTTAGTATAATTTAGTGACATCAATATGCAATAATAAACCACAAAATCACAAATGTATGAGGAACAGTCCAAACATACAAGGCAAAACTCTGGATATTTTTTGAAAATCAGAACAGTTGAGAGGTGTGCAGACTGTCAGTCTGTGTGTGGTGTAACATTACCAACCTCAGTCATTTATTAAGTACAGCAGACAGCTGGGGAATGCTGTGGACATTTTGAGTGAAGTGCAGTACTGCAGAAGCAGGGGCAGATGTTATTGACTGTAACATACAAAATCCCGGACTGGAGTACAGGTATGTGTGGCCTGAGTCACTTTATATCTACTGACAGTCCCACTGGGCATGCCCAGACACTTAGTTGAAAAGAGTGCAATTCTGTCGCACCTTCAACAAAATAACCTGTTATGTATAAAACGCCTATACATACAGACATATACATCCACATATCTGTCTGTCGCTATCTCTCTCTGACATGCATAGTATATCTATTGTTACATAGTGTCAAATAGATATATACTGATATATATATATATATATATATATATATATATATATATATATATATATATATTAAAATGATACATAGACTCTCGCCATATATCTACATAAGACATATACAGGTCTCACGCACACACACACACACACACACACACACACACACACACACACACACACACACACACACACACACACACAGCTACATTTATATATACATCCATGTTATATACAGAAATATGTGTGTGGATGTTTGTATTGTGCTACATACCCTAATAATGGTGAGTAAATCTCTACTATCACACATCCATACTGTTGCACAAAGGATCCAGACTAAGGGCTCAGAAGTACATAAACCACTGACCTACACATTGCTGTGCCTGCCAGAGGTCACCACGTAGACAGACACAGGTGAGCAGGTGGTGTAATGTACAATGTTGTCAACACACGTATGAACATGGACATTGTTCCTGCCCACAGATTTCCCTATCTAACTGCAAGCATCCAGATATGGCCATACTGGTAACTGTACACATGTAGCTAGGATAAAAACAGTTACCTCACTGCTAGGATAGTAGATGCAGATAACAGTATGAAGCAATAGCACTCTGCAGGCCACATATGCTGTTCAACATAAGCCTAGTTTGTGCAATGCACAAGTACTGTGCCTACAATCACATATACAACAGACTTAACCTCTGGTACATGTGATCTATAGTGTATCAGACTAGATATGTAGGGGTTCTAATCTCACTCCACCCACTTGGTGTGTGCCTGTGTGTATATCCACCTGCAAAACAATGGACATGCCCTCAGTGGCTATTCACCTGCAATGATTATGCACTTTTTGGTCCTGTCACTTGCTGCTGGCTTCCAAACTGCCCTCTACTACAAGGCCTGATGATGTTAGCCACCTTAAGGCTACCAGCTGACAGTGTCATATCAGACTTAAGTCATGGCACATGTGATAAGTACTGTGAGCTATAGTGTATAAGACTAGATAGGTAGGGATTCTAGTCTCACTCCAGCCCATTTGGTGTGTGTGTATATATCCATAAAGCATAACCTTAGTAACTTAAATAGAGGTAGGGATGTGCAGTGTTTTATTTGTAGCACATGATGAGGTCCCCCAAAGGACTGGCCACAACAAAGGCAGTATACCCTACATGAAACAGGCCCCTCATGCATGTAAAGCACACATCTGCTGTGACACACATTATGTGCTGGTTACACATTAGGATGCAGAACATGACAATCATATATGGTGTTGGGCAACTGTTGGTACTGGACACAGAATATATGTAGATTGTTCATCTCCATCACCACAGTTTGTAGATGTTAGTTTCCAAAAACACTGGTGGCACTTATCCGGCCCTTATCTTTAATACCATATAAATGTTCTGTAACACCACAGTGTCAAGCTTACCGGGAGCAAGACCATGGCTTTGGACACTACCTGATGGATCTGTACAGAGTTGAGAGTGAGGTAATGTCTGTAACACTACATATTGCAGCTCAACAAGGTAATTTGTGCATATATCTTACATGTACAGTAGCTATTGTTTTACTTGATGCATTGGTATTAGAACAAAACTGAGGTAAAGATCCCACCCCCCCCTAAAGCACATAGACCTGACACCCATGTAAAAGTATGTACAGCATGACACAATGACTGCTAGAGTATTACAATGGTGATCAAAGAAAGCTCATCTGCATGCTCTTCTGCTGTGCACACTGTGGTACCTACATCCATGATGTATGGTGTGATGCATGCCTGGGAGCTGTCATGTGTGACTTGGTTCACCAGGAATTCTCAGTGACTGAGAGTGGTTGTTCTGCTGCAGGCCCTCCACCAATGATGGCACAATCTCTGGCTACAAGTGCTGACATTTGTCGTGCAGCATTCATCAAGTCTATTGTGCAGTGTTGAACCTGCTCATATGTCCTGTCCTGGTGGCCAGTGGCATTCACATCCCATACAAGGTCTGCCACAATGCAGCCTGCTGTTCCCTGTTATGCCTCCGCTTGGATAGTAGGATGTGATGATGCTGCTTTATCCCTTCCAGGATTATTTCATTCTCCACATCTGAGAAGGGTGCATGGCATCTATGGAACATTATTACTGAAAGACAGCAAATGGTCAACACATGACAGGATCAGATATGTGGATGTCTACTATGTAGAGATACAGCAAGGACAAAAATGGCCAGCACTGTCTGCTGCTTTCTCACACGTCATACTCCACAGTGTGAAAACATACTATGTGTGTATACAACCAAGATAGTAACAATACTGAGGTATTTCCCTGTGTGTCATGTTTGATACTGCTGTGTGATCATAAACCCAACACTCTACTCTACTGTAGTGTGTCTCCTAAGGCCATCCACCCAATAATATGTCATAAGGCCAGTGTCAGACAGATAGCAGTGTGCTTTTAAAACCACTATAAAGGGACAGTCCAATAAGACCAGCGTGCAATAATGGCAAAAGAGAATGCACCCTTGATGTATTGTAGGTCTCCCGTGGGTATAAGAAAGCAGGATATCAATGAAATGTCATTACCACAGGTCTAAGACAAGGTTAATGCTGTATTCCCTATTCCCCATACCTGTATACTCCCATCTACTTCCTGTTATACACAGAACACAGTCACATACCTGCTGAACATAATTTTGTTTACAGTTATTGGTATTGTTTATTGCTTTCTTAACATCAGTTGTTAGTGTTCATGTAGTGCACTACAGCTTCAATTGCCCATTTATTGCACTATATTTCTACTTGCCCATTTTGTTGCATTACAGTTTTTCTTATGTATATTTTATTGCAGTAAATGCTTTACTCTTTCTTGCTTATTCCACTACAGTTAGCATACTAAATCTGTACTTACCATGCTCACGGCTCAACCTGGACAGGTGCCTGGCATGGGATTCAACATTGTGAGCCCTATCTGCTGTAACTGTTGAGAGAAAAGCACACTATCATGCATACCAGTTTTGCAGACATTCAGCTTGCATTTTGGTAAGACAGCGGAAAACATACTTACATACATGTGGAGCATTCCCATCTCTTGTTTCTTGGACCCAGGTGTCCAAGGTTCCCCTCTGTCTCCTTTTCAGGTCAACGCAATGGTGACAACACTGTTCACCTGTGTGGAGGATGCCATTAACACTGCTGAGTTCCCTGTCCAACCTGTCCCAGGCCACCACCTTATAGTCCGAGCCATGGAATCCACCCTGGATCAGCCAGGTTTCATAGTTTCATACCAGGAGCCTAACCATGACAATGAACTCCTGAATACCCCACTTCTGCACCCGAAAGTGCACACCTTCACAAGCACCACCTGCCATATCAACAGTCAATTGAACTCCAATGAATGATGCAGAATTCCCTCCTATTGTTCTTAATATAGGCTGTTTTCCCACCCTTACATGTCATTGACCAATGTTCAAAAAAGTGTCATAATATTTAGCACCACGCAAACCAGCTAAGCAGAGCTGAGCAGTATAAAAACTAGTAGAACCATGGTTTCAGTGAAGCTTAGCACGGCACAGACATTGGTTGCCATAAACATGTTTATCTACGCTTAGCATGAATGAGCAGTGCTTAGCAGAGGGCAGCAGTGCCAAATTTTTTCAATATTAAATTAAATAAAAATAGTACTTTCATTTACAGAGATATTCTGATGTTATGGACTCAAACCCAGAACCTACTACACATACATCTGCAGATCTACCCATGTAGCTAGTTGGATGTTATAAAAACTAGTGTACCTTTACATATACTCCTAGGCTATCTGTTAGTGTTGCTGTGCACCTGCTTCATCATGCAAACATGCTTAAACACACCTATAAATAAATAATTAATTACATCCAGTTTCTATTTTTAGATGTCTGGCAGGTGTCAACAATGTATGTATAAGCTCTGCTTGGCTGTGCTGCGCTCCACACCATGCAAATGGCAATTGAAAAAAAATAAAGAATAAAAAAAAATTAATTATGATAATTTATTACATCCAGTTTCTATTTTTAGATGTCTTGCTGGTGTCAGCTATCTATATGTGATGACAGCTTGGCATTGCTGTGTCAGCGCAGTGCCATGCAAACATGCAGAAAAAAATTAAATAAATAAAAGATCATAAAAATGACATATTATACATCTGACACACTTTACAACATTACAAAAGTGGTGAAGAGCATTACAGGGAGCCTCACACTTATTTAGAGCCACTGGTAGTCGCTACACCTCTTCCTACATTGATTCAATATCCCTGTTCCTCGGTTCTCCCTCAGCAGTGCATCATCATTAATATGCATGGTGCGCTGTCTGGGGGGAACCTTAACCATGTACATGGATGCATTCCATGTAGGCTTTACAAGGTGCTTACACTGATTTTATTAAATCCTGGGGATAGGTTTTAACTCAAGGAGTCTTTGAAAGAATTCCTTAGAATACAAATACAGTCAGGAATGCATAATGTAAAAGGAGGCTACAGGCTGCAAGTTTGTCAAATCAAATGTAAAAAGATGCATATCTGTTCTCTAACCCAATTGTCCAACAATAGAATCATATTCCTAGTATCTCCCACAAATATCCTTCTTTTTAAGCCATTAAGCTTCTACTGGTTAAACAGAAGGGGATATAAAATGTTAATAAAATTACTTTGGTCTGAAAAACATTTTTCAGTGTTTGCTAGTATTGCCTTATCCAAACATAGAATCTTAGTAGTTACAGAATCACTCTGTCAGCTACAAACTCTTTAACATGATGAAAACCACTCTTTAATAAACCTCTTGAATGTGGTTAAATTACTAAATGCTGTTGGCTAACTTACCTGAAAAATGTTTATCCAAGATAGAGTAGTCTGCCTTAGAGAATGTGAGCTCAAGGAAGGCCTTTTGTGGTACCAAGCTAGTCATGGATGTTCTAGATTTACCTCCCATTTACAGATGTATCTTGTTTCTGAAACTTTGTTCATTATTACTTCTTTGCAATGGGAAAGTGACCTGTGATAGATTCACAACAATGAACTGCAATACAATATTGTCTTCCTCATCTTATTCTCCTTCTTCTGATCCTGTAACCATCATGTATTTGTTTTTTATGTATTCACTCAATTGTCTGATCCCTGTCAGATATCTGAGAAGTACACAGACCAATATGGTGCCTGTGATTACTGGACACGTTTGTGTGTGTGTGTGTGTGTGTGTGTGTGTGTGTGTGTGTGTGTGTGTGTGTATGTGTGCGTATGTGTGTGTACGATTTTGTGTGCATGTGCGTGTGTTTGTGTGAGGGAAACGTATAGATGTGCATGCATAGGGCATTGCACTGGGTTGCATTTATTTATTTATTTATTTATTTATTTGTTCATTTATTTATTAATTTATTTATGGTATTCATTTTCTATTTGGTAATTTGGCAAGTGGGCTGGTCCAAAGTCCGATTTCAGCAACAATCTAATCAGTAAGGCAGTGCAGAAAATAAATAAGAAAATAAGCAAGACAATAATGTAGGACATAACAGTAAGCTTCAATGTACATGTACGAGAATCATAATAGTTGCTACATTAAACACAGAACAGAATATACATTGCTGCAAGTATCTCAGTGGCACTGCCAGCAAGGTTCCCATTAAATAAAATAAGATTTAGTACATTAACTATATATTTTAAGCATTTAATGGCACAGGTCATTGAGAACATGGTTAACCATTGTCTATAGCACTTGCACATTGGGTCATTGATGGCATGGGTATGGTGTGATTTTTTTTAATTCTTTCAATATAGATAATGTTTTAAGTTCATTAAGAAGATGATTCCAGGTTCCAGTACCTATTCGAGATAAAGCCCTTTCCCCAGCTGAATTTTTGGAAGGGGGTGGGTCTGACAAGTGCAAATTCTCCATATTGGCTATTTCATAAAGGTGGACAGTAATGTAGTTTTAGTACTTTGAATAGTTAATGTCTGAGGAAAAAACAAGAGACTCTATTTGTAATAGCTAGCTATTGTAAATGCTTAATAAGAATGTATTTGTGTGCATATGAGCTGGCTGGCCCATAATGCAAACTTTTATTTTCAGCAATCTGAATTTTCTGGATATTGTAGGGTAAGTGGAGAGCTATTAGTGGTAGATCATACTCAAGTTTAGGCAGAAGCATATGTTTAGTAATGGCTAGGAGGTGAGAATGATTTCCCTCATGTTGTCTTTAAGCAAGATAGTGGGCAAGTTGGCTGCTTTTAGGGAGTTGCAATTAGCATCATATTTGTTTTGTTGTGATTTACTAGATGTTTATTCTTTGGATGACCACTGGCATAACCAAGATAAATTTCTTCGTAATTGTGTTCAAATGTCACGTGTAATTTGTTTCTAACAGTAGGATGTCATCTGCATACAAGGTGAGATCTAGTTTAGGCTAGTTCTCATTAACATCACTGATGAATAGTGAGATAAGATGTGGCTAAGAACTATACCTTGTGGAACTTCAATGTTTAGTGTACTTTTTGGAGAATACAGATTGCCTATAGAAATCTGGAAGGGTTAATCCGAAAGGTAAGTATTGAACCACATTATAGTGTTTTCCCTAAAGTTAATTTTTTTGAATTTCAGTAATAGATTATGGATGACTGTCTTGAAAACATGAGACATGTTAACAAAATCTCCAGCTGTAAGCAGACAATTGCTCATATCACTATAAATGACATTAATGGAGAAAATTAATGTGTTTGTGGAGCTAAAGGCATTATGGAAACCATGTTGGTGGTCAGTTAGGTAGGCCATAACTATTAATGCCTTTAAGAAATTGGCTATATAGTATTGTTTCAAAAAATTGTAATGGGTCAGTGGTTGCAAATGTGATGGCAATCTTGATAGACTTTAGGGTAGGCAATTTTGGGCTGAGGTATAATCGAGTGTTCAGGGGTATAATAATTGGGTTGCACAGCATGTGTCAGAAAGCAACAAGCTAAAATGTATTTATTTATTTTATTTTATTTTACATTTGTTGACTGGAATAGTCCGACTGGATGCATGTCCATTTTCAGCGGAGGCCCGGGGAGAAAAGCTCCAGACATACACACAAAACTAAAATAGAATAGTTCCAATATACATATAATGAACAGTTAACAGTCTTAGGTTCAGACAGCAATATTATTCATACAATCGTGCATAATAATTTGAAGTAGCTGACTAACAAGATAGAACACAACTAAAAATGCAGGAAAGAAATGTTAGCACACACTGATAGAGAAGAAGTTAGCCAAGATTGGAACAAGGACATGACCATTGTGTTGTTAGATACTGTTAAAGGCTCTTTTTAAATATATTATTATTCCTATTATTTATTTAACTATGTGATCACAATAATAAGTCTAAGGTGTACAAATTCAACAACATGTCTGTAATTACTAGCTTCATTTGATTATATTTAGACACCCATTGATTTTTGCTTTACCAAGGTTAGTGTGTACGTGAACCAGGCCAAATACATTATTATTATTGTTATTATTATGATTATTATTATTATTACTATTATTTACACCAATGGAAACTTAAAGATTTCTGGGCAAACTGTGAAAATTGTGAGGCCCATATCAGAAGTTAAAACACTATAGGGCAACATTGTGAATAATGTGAACAATTCAGACATCAAGAGTTTTGATATGGTGATCTTAACACAAGATTATATATCTGCAATTGTCAGGCTAGTATTTCGGAATAAAGGCTATCAATATGATGTAAAAAATCATCAACCAATTAGCTTGCACTCATGTAGAAGTAAGATAATGGAATCAGTGATTCTGGATAGGTTGGATATGGAAAAAGGGACTAGTCATAATTCAATTAGTCATAATTTAATCTACCAATATGCCTATCTAAAAACAAAATGCACTATCACGTGTAATTTAAGCTGTAACCAGAGTATAGTGGAATGTGTTGAAAATGGATTATAAGTACATATAATTTGATTTCCAAGCACTTTTCACATAGTTAATCATTACTTATTAATATTTTTACAATTTGCATATGAGTATAAACTGTAAATATTCTCCTATTATTACAGAAGTAAACCTAAGTGCCTGCCTATAATGTATCTATTACTGCATTCCTATAAATATAACCATTGTATATTATGCGTAACAAATTTCTAAATGTGAAGCTGTGTATAATATGTGTAACAAAGATTTATATGTGGAGCTTTTCTCCC
The DNA here is from genome assembly GCF_019279795.1 of Protopterus annectens. Lineage (NCBI taxonomy): Eukaryota > Metazoa > Chordata > Ceratodontiformes > Protopteridae > Protopterus > Protopterus annectens. The sequence goes on from NC_056737.1 coordinate 1,384,817,830, forward strand.
CAGACCTCTGCTGAAAACAGATTATGTAACCCAGCTGGACTATCCCAGTAAACAAATGTCAAATGAATAAATGTATAAAATAATAAGAAAACTAATTAAAATGAAATTGTCAGACTTACAGCTTACCCATAAGATGAATAAGACAATAGATAAATATATGGTAGTACACAGAATGGGGGAAAGAAAACACTTCAGTAAATAATGTTAAATGACAGAATTCCCCAGGAGTCTGTTTTTGGACCACATTTATGGCAATAACTGTATCTACTATAAATGTTTATAAGAGCTTTTGAGAAGAGCATTTTTATTTAATGTATGCTGATCACATAAGAAAATAGGAAAAACAATTTGTTTAAGTGAGAGGGCTGTGCAGAATGTAATAAATATAAATATAGGAGTGAAAAAATGTATGTCCCTTTTATCAAATAAATGTAAGAACAATACAGTTCAGACAGTTCAATATTAGAACACATGAAACCATCTGTAATTTAGAACTGCTAGTTGATCTGAAGTTGGCGTCTAAGTATCACAATGAATCAATATGTTTAACAGCAAATAAAACTATAGGTGGTGGTGCATTATGACTGTTCAGATATAGAGAAAAGCATTTATTTATTTGTTTATGAATTATGCTTTCATAAATGTCTGCAGGGGGTGGGATTGGTCAGCAGAACATTTTCATCCAGAGCCCAGGCTAAATGGGCAAAAATTGGATAACAGATTGTAGAGATACAAAACACTGAGTAGGAACATTTAAAATTATATTTGCAGCCAATAAATTAGTATTCAAAATAGAAAGTTTATTCATATTAGATAATAATGAAGTCATATAACATGAATTACAGTATATGCAATTCTAGACATATTACATTATATTACATAGCAAAATGTACCTAATAAAAACACAAAGGGATTTATCAAAGCACTGCAAGAGAACATTGCAGCAATCGTGTTCAGATGCACCCATTAACCATTATAACTGCAGCAATTGTAGCATGAATGTTTGATCACTGGCTTTTTTAATTTGACTTTGAATTTGTTTAGGGTGATTGACTACTTAAAATCTACTGGTATTTTATTCCAAATAGAAAGTGCAAGGTTAGAGAAAACCACTTTGCCCACTGTTATTTTGAAAGTAGGCACTAAAAGAAACAGAGTTTTTTTCTGGGTATTCTCTAAGCAAGTAGTTTTACTGCATAATTTGTAACAAGTCTATTTAGTTGCAGTAACTCACTTTCAAGATTTTGAAGAGTTCAGAAACTAATAATATTGTTGCTTGTTTGATGGCAGGAAACCAATCAAATCCCCTGATCTCCTAGAAATGGGAATTTTCACATTTTATTGATCGTTGAATTTATACTTACTATATCAGAAACTACACTGGTGATTGAGTATTATCAAAACATATTCAGTTTTGTAGATTAGCATATTTCATGCTAGATCATATCAACTTGGAAAAGAAAGCAAATGTAAGATTTTTTAGCATACTTTAAAACACTGAAATAATGTTTTATTGGTGATATCAGTGTGCTTATTGAAGTTTAAGAAGGGTCTATTATCAGACCTAAGTATTTTTGTTCTGAGATAACAGGTAAAGAAAAATCATTTGGATGTAATATTGATACTGAGGAATTTGTATAGTTATTGTGGAGTCTCAAAGATCGTAATGCTATACTTCAATGTGTTGATGAGCAATCTGTTGCTTTGTGACCAGCTATAAAAGGTTATAAAACAAACCAGTGGTTTCTGATGTAGTATGTTTAGATTCTTACTATATTCAAGGAGGAGAATATCGTCAGAATGCACAATTATTTTAAAATTTAACAAGTCTGAAGTAAGGTCATTTACAAACAGTGAGAAAAGCAGTGGCCCATTAACTGATCCTTAGGGGCACACCTGTGTTTAAGATACTGTTGGAAGTCAGCTGATTGCCTAAATTAACCTAAAAGGATTTGTTTTATAAATAAGTACTGAACCACTACACTATAGACTTATTAAAGTTGAGTCGTCTTAGCTGGTGGAGTAGCAGATCATGAGTGGCAGTCTTGAATGCTCTGCTTCTGTCAGTAATGAGACCCGCTGTTATGTGCGACTCATTCATGTTGTTGAAAATAATATTTCTGACATTGAATACGATGGCCATGGTGGTAATGTTACAAAAGCTGGGTTGGGCATGACACAACAGTCCATATTTAATTTTACTTACATATGTCTATTGTTAAAAAGTTATTAACCTTTTCAAAGATTTTGATAATAAGACAGAATAGCACTAGGTCTGATATCTTTGCACTCTATAAGGTGAGCTTTCATAGGGTGTGGGATTATTACAGCATGCTTAAAGGCTTTGGGGAACTTACCAAAAGTGAGAGACAGGCTATATGTGTAGATTAGTGATCTTGAAAGGGCCATCATTTGAAAAAAAGGGGAAAAGTTTTGAGAAGAATGTTTCACATTTATCATGCAATGGGGGAGGGCTTTCTTGATTTACTTTATGCTTTTCTCTCAAACAAGGAACACGGTGTATAACCTACAAATGTGAATAGTTAATTGTGGTTGCAAAGACTGAGTACTATTAATTATGTCCAATGTTGGTTTGAAGGTTGGGAAATGTCTTGGGATGTCCTGGATTGTTTCAATTAGGGAATCCCTATAGGAGTTTACAGTTATTAGTTCCTGTTTTAGGATAAATGTTATTAGGTTGTTTAGAGTCTGTTATGTTACCATTTATTGACACCAACTCAGAACAAATTTCTCATTCATTGAAATAATTCTGTATTACCTTGGTTAGACCTAAACTGAAATATGTACCCTTGATGTAATAATCATGGAGAAGTTAAACAGATTAAAGAGAGCAGGCTCAAAGTTGATTAAGAAAAAGAATTAAGAATTGAGTAATGAGAAGTATTATAATAGACTAAAGCAATTATATTCATTTTTCTTACATTACAGAAGTTTGAAAGAAGATTTGATTATAGTACATAAATACCATCAAGGACCTTTTTGCTTGACAGTATAAGACTGCAGAAATTCTTGTTTAGGAAGCATGGGTTAAGAAAGAAATTCTGTAAGAATAACATTGATTGTAAATGAGGAGTACCAGAATGGAATACATTACTTGAAAACACTAACATTATTCCTGATACAAGAAATTTTAAAACAATTTTTTTAACATTTAATTTTGTAAACATTATTTTAAGGCATACCAGCAGATAATGCATACTGATTGAATCACTCCTTGCCCATTAAATTGTACTATATTTTATTTAGATGTATACAATCAATACATTCCTGTAACTGTTGGGTACTGAAGCAGTATATGGTTAAAACTGACTGATATTTAATATTGTTTGTTCACAATTAAACAGTTGTGGATGTGTTTTGGAGAGGCAATTGTGTGTTTGAAGAATTTTAAATGCACTGCTGTAGATATTAGATACTTTTTATTTGCTTACACTCAGAAGTATAAAATATTCACTATTAATAGTGATTGTAATTACCTCATGTGTCTGAAAATAACTTACTTTATTAAATTAGCTCTGGCATGTATTCTGAAAGGAAAGACTACTGCTGGAAAACTATTTAGCTTGTGCAGTTGTCTATGTCTAGTTATTTATGTAAAAATGATAACCAGGTTCAACTCAGAGTGTACCCTACCATAATATAGTCCCACTGCATTCCAGTTAGTCCTGTCTTCACCCTTCTGTCAGCCCCCCCCCCCTTGCTCTGATGTCGTCAGCTGTCATTAATGTATTGACAGGTTCTTTTGTATTCCAGTCATAAGTCTGGCTTTGGTTTGTTAGAAATCTTCATCTGTGTCTGAATGCCTGCTGACTATTTTTCCACTATGAAAGCAAGCCACGTTTCTCTCAAGATTCTGAACATGACTTTTCCTGCCACTTATCGGATGCTAGCAGGCTTATAATTCCCTTGGTTATTTATACTTCCCCTCTGTACAATGGTAACAGATCTTCTCTTTTCAACGGTGGCCAGTCATATGTTGAAAAACTCAGTTAGGAAATCTGTTGAAACATTATTAAGAAGCCTTATAAACTTTGAAGACAGAAAATATGGTCCATTTGCTTTATTCTTTCTCTCTTTCTAAAGGGGGAGGGTATTCCATTTTTTTTCACTCTGACCCCAACCCCTTTTTCTCTTTACTGTCTTTATTCTGTAGAAGAGACAAGGTGGAACAGACTATACTTTTATGGAGTAAATGAGGACCCTTGTCTAGGGAGTCATTTGAACTGGGTTGGGTACTAAACATTTAGCTACTGTGTCGGCCATTGAGAAATGTTTATTGCCGTCTTTCTGTGAGCTTTAAGTCTTATGTTAAATTCATATGTGGACTGACAATGGAGGAGAACTGTGGGACTCTGGTAATCAACTTTTCCTATTTTCAGACCACGGTGGGCTGTAGCATATTCACTTACCATTCCAAAATATTGAAGTATACTGGTCTATATTTGCAGGATATTCCCAGGATTTATCTTTTTTGTTTTCTATAATTGCCTCTGGATCTGGTAAGTCTGCCTTTGTGGGGTCTGAACAAGTGTAATAAAACATATACCACCAAGTTTTCCAAAAGTTGCTTAGTCTTATTTTGTACCACATACGATTATAGTGGTACAGTGGGATTTCCCCCTTTTTTGTGGTGGCGGTGGTGGGGTAGAATTTTTTTTTTATATCTGGTCTAAATAACTGGACTTACCTTATGAAATAACCACCTCAGTCTGGAGGCCTGTTGCCTACAGGGACTAACACACTTAAAAGTGGATAAATAAATAAATACAAAAAAAGCTTATTTATTTTGTAACAGAGTAAGCCCATGAGGCTCAAGTGCCCTTTTTTTCTTTTATAGAGGTGATCCCAGAGCACTGCTTGATTAAGTCAAGACACAGACACAAAGCCATGCATCCTCTTGCCCCTAGGGCTGTATATTGGATACAATTGGGTTATATTATCTAAGAGTTTAAGGGCTCTTAAGCAGCTGGTCTAGTAATCCCCTATGAATCTAAGAACCTAGGAATCATGACGTCTCTAACCAAGTGTCTGTGCAACACTTTCCCTAATATGAATACTTCAATCCCAGCTTGGTACCTTTTTAAAGAGAAACACAAGGAAATTATCAATTTTTTTTCACTATTATCCACAATTTCCTTCTCATCTGGATTAAATCTTTTCAGTTCTGTCTCTGCCTTCCTCCCTGACCTCACATGCAACTGTCTTCCAGTTTGTGCTTTTGTTGTCTTGATTTCCTGTGTTAGCCTTCTACTTGTTGTTTTCTACCATGCTTCCTTCACTGCCACACCCCATCCATTCTACCTTTTGTGTGCCCTGCCTTTTACCTATTGACTCTCTATGGAATCAGAGTCACATTGGATATATGCAAATGATCCTTACAAACATCAGATGTTCCAGCTAATTAACAACTCTGAATGTCCATGACCTGTTTCATTGTTTTAATCAACAATGGTAGGCCAATAAAACCAATAAAACCAACCATATGCAAATGATCCTTACAAACATCAGATGTTCCAGCTAATTAACAACTCTGAATGTCCATGACCTGTTTCATTGTTTTAATCAACAATGGTAGGCAAATAAAACCAACCACCACTAGCTGTAGTTATGCATATTTCAGCTTTGTTATGACCTTATGGGCATAGCAGAAGTAGAGTGTTTAACTAAGTATTAGAAACACAGGGCTGTTATACCCAGCTGATGTCCATTACCATTAGGGTCACTGCAAAAATATCCCAAACAACAAACTAAAACAATGAGTGAGAAGGTCACTGAAAAACCAATCAGTAAAAAGCAAAATGAAAATGCCAGCAAAGCTAGAACTTCCAATAAGTGACCTCCCAAACCTCTTGTGTCAGAGGCACATGGGATATATGCAAATGATCCTTATGAACATCAGGTGTTTCAGCAAACACTGTGCTTGTGCTGTGCTGATGAAGTCATAACAAGGCCGAAATATGCATATCCACGGCTAGTGGGGTTTGGCTTTATTGGTCTGAAGTTGTTCATTAAAACAATGAAACAAGTGCTAATTAGCTGAAACACCTGCGATCATTTGTATATATACCATGTGCCTCTGACAGAAGAGGTCTGGGAGATCGCTTATTGAAAGTTCTAGCTTTGCTGGATTTTTCTTTTTGTTTTTTACTGATTAGTTTTTCAGTGACCTTCTCACTCATTGTTTTAGTCTCTCTATGGAAACAGGAAAAATGTCTTCTTTTTGTGTTTTTCCCTGCTCTTTAACTCTGAACAATTCCCATATTTTTCCTCCTTCATTTTGTCTTATGACACATAACTCACCATTGATTGTGACCCAGTTTTTCAAAATCTGCTCCCTTAGATTTCCACACCATAGTCTTTGCATTTGTCTTCTTATCTATCTCACAACTTTAAAACACACAGTGCCATGATCATTTTGGGTAATGTCCCTATCATGTAATTGTCCCTGATTGCCCTCAAACCTGATTAGAACAATTTTGTTCTTTTGGTACCATGCCACACCAGTTGGTTAAAGTGCTCATGGTGTAAGTCTTCTGTCATCTCTATTTCTTGTGAGATTCATATCTACCATGATTGTATACTTCTTACCCTATTCCTTTATTCTTTCCTTCAGTCTCTATTTCTTATCCCTTAATATATATGACATTGAACACTTACTAAGCAACCAGCTTTTTACCCCTTCTTCTGCCTTAATCAACAGAGCATTATCCTAGGTTATGATCTTGCACCTTCTTTGCTTCCTTCATGAGCTGGTGTTCATCATCCTCTTTAACTTCCTATTTGATTCCCAGCTTTTTTACATTAACATCCATGCCTCTTTTCTGTACCATTGTGTGCCACCTAAATCTAGGCATTTTCAAGTCTCTTGTTGTTGTCTGAGACAGTTTCCATTGAAGCTAAGGTTTTTACAGATTCATGAAACTCACTGTAGTCCCAGAAAAATCATCCACAGTTTAAACATTGCCATAACAGCTTCTTTACTACCATCACCACTGTCAGAGTGTAATCTTCTTAATCTGAAGATGGTCAGTCCTTCAGGAAGCATATGTACTCTGCCTCTTGACCTTACTAGTACATCGTGTGTAGTACAATGCATTTGAAATACAGTATCATACCTAACCCTCAGCTGTGGAACACTGTCTTTCAAAATGTGTGAGAATGTGTGCAATGTGAAATAGTTGTTAGCGCTTTAACTTGGAAGCTCACAACATTTAAAAATATGTTGATTTGTACATAAAAGATATTTTTTATACTTTTCATAGAATAATAAGAAACAGTATTATTTATCATGGATTTTTGCATAAAAATAACAATAAATGCATGGCAAACCGTTTAAGTATAGAATATGAATTCCTAAAATGCAAAATGAACAACTTAACATGAGTTACAGCTGGTTATGGCGGCATATGCAATATCACCTTGCATTAATGCAAATGGTAACAGAGTATTTCATATGTTCATGATAAACAACATTCTTGGGTTTATCTAGTTATATAAGAGATGAATAAATGATTGAATGAATGACTGAAATAGCAAATATACATGGCTATACACTGCAAGAAAGCAAATACTACAATAATAACTGTATATGTTTGCAGTCATAAATTGTTAAATAAGCACATTTTCTAAAAAAAGTTACATATTTGCATTTACCTAATATGCAGACTATTATTTGAATATACTAACAGCAGATATCTAAACTTAACTCTGCATATAGCTGTGCCTAGTTTAAAATGTTTATTGTATATGCAAAAGTTGAGCACTGAAAAAGGCCCAGGAGGAGCATGGCTATAGGAAGACAGCACCATGTAGATGGAATAATCTTTTACTGTATGTCAGAGATGTGGAACATCCAAGTTTATGTCAAAAATCCTGGAATATTTATTGGATTACATAAATCTCTTTATAGCATTTTGCATAATAAAGTCCTGGGACTAATAACAAGGTTATGAATTTTAACCTCATCAAGGGAGTAAGATAGGTTTTTATATTGTAAAGGCTACCATGGAGTGGGTTTATTTGTTTTAAATGATAAAGTGATTCACTTTTACAGGGAGATTGTATCATTCAACAACAATCTTACATAATTTAATTTGCTTTATTTCCATTGTTAGTTAAAATAGTGTGGAAAGTGACATGAGTAGTCTTAGCATACAGGATTGTTAAAGATAACCACAGAAATCTAGTAAGACATTTCTAAATAGTCTGAAAATGAAAGAGCCAATAACTAGGCTTTGGAAAGTACCTTCTTCACCCCTAAACTGTTGCAACAGTTCTTCTACCCCTTTCCATTTATAAGTTTTGTCATCAAGTTAGATTCACAACTTCAGCTACGTCAGCAGACACCATCACTAATGCCACCTGAAAACAAAAAAAAGTCCTAAAAGTTGACAAAAAAAAAAAAAAAAAAAAACTCCATGCTAGTTCTAACAAACAGTGTGTGCTTTCTAGTTTCTGGGACTGATCAGTTGTTTTTCAGATCCATTTATGATGTATGATGCCCCTTAACAATTTTCTGTTGAGAGGTCACCACCATATCAACCATATCAACCACACTTTTTCTAAGACTTCGCATAGCCTTTGTAGCACCCCTAGAGTAGGTAGTATATCTCAAACCTCCAGAGATACTAAAATCAAATCTTTTCCGAAGGTCTAGAAACAGGCCTGACATCATGTACATTTTTAACTCAATTCATATTGAGCTAGCCACTTTTACTAATGCCATGTTTACATGGAAGCTTTTCCTAAAACCATGCCAAGATTTTGTTTAACATAAGACTAGGCTCAGTGTGGTTGGTTGGTTGATAATGGGCTGCATTTTGCTTTGGTGATTAAAGAGCTATATGATTTCTCTTTCTGAAAAAGGACAAAGTAAGGCTCTTTTGACTGGCCAAGTATCTTGTCTCTTTGTTCGTGTTTACTGGTTGATCATGCCTTAGAAAACAGGAGGCAAGCTGCATGAATCTGTGCGGAGTCCCATCAGCTCCTATAAAGCTATTACCTTTAACTTTTTATATATAGGTAGCACTCTCTTTCTAGTGTCGGCCCTACATTCACTTATTAGATATTAAAACAGATGTGACCATGGCTTTTACTAGTGGAGAAGGCACTTACAATGTAATTTCTAGTAACTCAGATGTCAATTTTTTTTCCTGTCAATTTTGAGGTCAGAGAGGAAGTTAAATGCTAGAAAGGACAAAAGTGATTAAGATCTAAAGTACCAAAATGATGCAGATACATTAGATTGTATTAATTCCAGTGAAATCAACTTTTGTGTCATCTTTGATAGATTTATTTTTCCATAGTTACCTATACTGTTTGAAAGAAATTCAGACTGAAATGCAAGCTTATTAATATAGTTAAAAGTGTAGCACTATTACTAAAAATGATGACAATGTATGAACGCATGACAAATATTAAAAATAAAACAGTTAAAAATATAAGTATAATATGCTGAAGACACCAGGAGATGAGCATTTTGTCTCACAAGTGAGCCAAAATAAGTAAGCTTATAGAGATCTTTAAAACCATTGAAAAACATCATTGGCAGCCCTAATACAAAGATGCAAAGACCAAAGATTCACCGCTTTAAAAATGAAAGAACACTCAGTTGAAAATATGAGTTGAGTCCTTGTAACTTCCTACACACCAGAGTAGAAGAAAAACAAAAGGCACAAGCAAGCTGATGCTAAGCCAGAGGTTCCTTGATGACACGTTGCTCTAAGTTTGGTATGTTATAAACTAGGATCAGGATCTTATAAGTGATGCATAATCACATTAGCAGTCAATGTACACAGAGTAGAATTACCTAAATGTAGTAATATCCACATCTCCCTGACATTAGCTAAGCTGTGCAGTTCTACGCAAACTGCAGATGATCATTTTATTAGTTCAGAAGGCTCAGATAAAGGGCATTGCAATAGTCCAATCTGCAGGAAATTAAAGTGTGTGGTAATGGAAGATCGCAGGATGAATAAGATCATTAACTAGGAAATATTATGCAGATGGAAACTTGGCACTTTTGTTTAAATTATTTTGACACTTTATTGACCAGATTAGTCCTAGTAGGCCATAAGTCTCTTTTCATAGAAGAGGTCCGAATAGAGAGATGAAAAGTCAGCAAGTAAAGGAGGGTAGTAGTGCAGAAACTGAATTCATCCTCATGTTTTGGTGAGAACCTTTGTGAGGTGGACCCTGTTTTCACAAAATCTCACCAAGGCGACATTGATATATAGACTGTATTTAGATAGCATATATCATGGACAGAAGTAAGTCAAAAACTAAAAAAGATAGCTGGATGCACAAGACCCAGGATAAAAAAAGTGCCCACTCCTGGTAGGTGCACTGGTGCCAGGACTGAAAAGATGGCAGTGTAGAATCCTCAGAATATGGAAACATTCCTACAATGGGGCCAGGCCAGGCCAGGGGTGGATGCCCCCCCCCCATTGTAGAAGGAAGTAGCAGTCCACAACAATCACAAAAACTGATTGGCCAAAGAAGAGCCATAAAGACAATAGAGTGAACTATTGAGGATAAGGAAGAAATTATGTATTGTTACTATTATGCAAAAAGCCCAGAATTTCCAGACACAAGATATACAAAATGATTAAGAGAGAAATTTGAGTAAAGAAAAATACTTTCGCAGGAAAAACTGTCAGAATCTTCAAATAAAAATGTGCATTCATTAATGCAACAGATTTCTGAAAGACAGTATATAGATCAAGAAACTTTGATCTGTTTGGAAAAAGAAGCATCTGGAAATGCGAAAATATAAACAACAAAACCTAGAGATATTTAAAAAATATAAAAAAGAAATATGGACATGGGAAAGAAAGAGAGACTTGATATGGTGCAATATTTATGCAAAGGAGAAAGCCAAGTTAACTAGTATATAGAAGGCAGTCTTAAAGATATTCAAAGAGAAATACAGGCAAAACCATTCAGGTATGGAAAATTTCACAATAAAAAATTAATATAATGATGTAATATGGAAAAGAAGATTAGTAAAGCAGAAGTTAAAGAAATAGAAATTGAAGTTATGGAGTGCCTGCGAAATTAAGGCTTTAATGTAGAAGGTCTAACACAGGCTACATCATAGTGTGATTGAGTGAGTCTCCAGAATAAGGAAAAACAAGATCAGGAGACATGTGAAGAAGAAATATGGATATGGGAAAGGAAAAGAGATTTAATATGGAGTAATATTTATGCAAATGAGAAAGCAAAATTAACCAATACAAAAACAGCAGCACCAGAGATATTTGAGGAGAAATACAGGCAAAGGAGTCTGGATATGGAAAAGTTTACAATACAAAAAGTAAGAAGACTAAAAGGAAAAGTAGAAAAAGAGATTAGTAACGGAGAAGTTAAAGAAATAGAAATTGAGCTTATGGAGTAGCTGGAAAGAGAAGGATTCAGTGTAGAAAATCAAACGCAGAAATCACCACAACAGGATAGAGCAATGGATATCCAAATTAAGGGGAAACCAGTGGGACAGAAAGCAATTGGTCAGGTGCCATATCAAGATATTTTGCAGCTTTCCACAGGAAACCAGTATAAATGTTCACTTGAAACTAGACAGCAAGGAAAGGAACAGGTGGAAACTCTGATGCAGTCAATGTTGAGTGATAGGACAGTGAGTTCCATATGACAGAGCAACAGATGGCAAAGGATGAAATTGAAGAGAATGTGCCACAGGAAGATGCATTAGAACTTTCTATAGAATGCCCACAAGAAACAGAAAACAAGGGATGTGCCCTCAGTTTGGAAGAAAATGAGCTAAGAGAAGAGTTGCTTGAATTAATGGACATGGATAGGTATATTAAGATCAATGAGAGAAATAGACTGCAGAAGGTTAATAAAACCCAAAAAGTCAGAGGTCTGTTAAAACAAATGAATGCAGTAATTAGGACTGTCCACAGATATCCATGTGATATAACAGAAGTAAACAGGATATGTTACTGTGCTGCTAAATTAATAACTGATACAGTTCTACCTCAAGATCACAGGGTAGTGAGGGAAAGGAAGGGGAGAAATCAAATATCAACATGGAAGTACTGAATAGAGAAAACTATAAAGCAATTAAGACAAGACATGCCACTGTAAAAAGATTATAGAAGAGGGAATAGATCAGCAAAAATACTAAAAAAGAAAGATGTGATTAAAGCAATGCACAGTACTAGAACAGACCAGGATCTATCATGCACTATTGCAAATAAACTAAAAATTTCAACACAGGAAAAAGTACAAACTAAGCAAATATTAATGATCCAAAAAAGTTTTATAGAGATACCTCTCAACTGTACAGATTAACACAGAATGTCCAGATTTTTGACTCATATGTATGGTATGTTCCTCCTAAAATCTGTACTTTTCTGGCAAATAGCTGAGGAAAGTCAGTGCTTGCTTGAATTTTATTATTTGTTCGTAATTGCCGGTGTGGGGGCAGCCACATTCTTTGATTTCCTGTCCTTGCCTATTTAAGTGGTACAGTTTGAAATATTTTCTGCTTAAAAACCTCAGCTTTGGCCGGCTAAGATCTAACTGTATTCAACTGGACGTATAAGAGAATTTAAGTACATTTATCTGCACTTTTTTCAAATAATACAGTATTTAAATTGATTTAACTGTGTTGCAGGAATATTAACTGAGCTGGAAGTTTTGACTCTGCTCTTCAGTTAGTCTCACCCACCCTCCCTGTTTTTGTTTTGTTGTTAATCTTAGTGGCCTTGAAACTGCCTGCCCCTCTTGTAAATTTGTGTTTGGATACTCCTTCTGGGTCCATCTCATTTGCTCACTCAACTGAGTGCAGTGAGATCATATTCTGATTTCAGGCACTCCTACTGTGTACAAAGAGAGCATCTGGGAAACATAAAAAAAAAATTAAGCTTGTTTCCTGCCTTTCCTGTTAAGTAGTATAGACTGTTTGTAGGCTTCTGAGCCCCCAAGCCCTTCTGTGTTGGAGGAAAGCCTTCTAGCTTAGTTTTTTTTCTTATAACTAGCCAGTATTCTAGTTTTCACACTCATATCTGTTTCTTTGAACTCAACACTTGTTCAGAACTCATTGTACGCACTACATAAGCTGCAAATTACTACAACACTCAACTTTCCTCACTTGTCTAGTGGAAAGCAGTTTTTAGTACTTAATAAATAAGCACTTATCCAGGCATGTCTAAGGGTCAGCTCCCAGTGATTTCTCCTGTCCACCTGATGAATCTGGGCATCTTGGGGCAATGCAGCAATTGCCTCATGTACACAGACAACCCTCTCCTCCTACCACCCAACACTACAACCTGTGAGAGATGCACTTATATAGCCAAACTGGAAGCAAAGCTCTCTTCACCAAAGACTGGACTAGACAGTCAAGAGGAGAAGGTAAACACCTGCACCACACCACACTCATCACATAGTCCCTCAAAACCTACACCACCAAAACACACACATAGAAGCACAAAACACACGCCTACATTCGCGGAAGCTCTCAATAAAAACCTTCCCAAACATCAGGGATATCCAAAGCATAAATGCAAGCAAACACCACCCCCCCAACACAACCCAAATGACACATAGCTCACAAAGTCAGTTTGCCACTCAACCACAGCCCATAAGGCATGACAACGCACCCAACACTCTAGTCATAGGTGACTCTATAGTCAGGCACACTGATGTTCCACTCACTAGACTAAACAAGGAGAAAGTTACTGTCAGCTGCCTGTCATTTGCCAGGATCCACCACATAACACATGCACTCAGGTCACTCCACAATAAGTACAAATATGACACTGTCATTGTCCATGTTGGTGTGAATGACCTGAGACGTACCTCCCTGGACTACATGAAAAGAGAAATGGAGGAGCTCTCCGATCTTGTATCCCAGGCAGGTATGACCCTAACCCTGAGTAGCATCCTGCCATCACCCAGAATGATACCACAGTACAAGGACAAAATGATTGACTTAACAATTGGCTAAGCTTCTGGTGTCATTCTAAGGGGATCCAGTATTTGTCTGCCTGGGACGACATGATCGACAGTCCACGATGCTTTGCCAGAGATGGCCTGCACCTGTCGCCCTCAGGATTCTGGATACTGGCTAAGGCTCTTGCCACCCCTATAGTGCCTTTTTTAGGCAAGGTTCAAATGACAAATTCACCACCGTAACAGGTACAAGCAAGCAAAATCTGAGGGTAATGCTACTCAATGCTAGAAGTCTAAACCTCAAAATGCACTCACTCGAGGCACTCCTTAAAATGGAGAACATTGACATCTGTGCAGTGACAGAGACCTAGTTCAAAGCTCCAGAGAGCACCCTTGCATTACCAGGCTTCAATTCATACCACACCTTTTGGCCACCTAACCCAGAAAGAAGCACTAAAGGTGGAGGCGTGTCCATATTCATTAAGGATATCCACACCTCCAGGCTAGTTGCACAGCATAATGCATCCGAGATTATCCAAGTGCAACTAACTCTGGGCAAGACCGCAATCCAAATTGTAGCTTGCTACAGACCCCCCACCATACCCCAGGATTCACACTCCTCATTTCTTGATACACTGGAAAGTATTAGGGTACAACCCAACACCCTAATAATGGGCGATTTCAACTACCCCACCATTAACTGGGAAAACTACTCATGTGCCAACTCTTTTGCTCAACGTTTTCTAGAATTCATAAATTCCAATGCCTTGGATCAACTTATTCACAACCCTACCAGGGGCAGCAATATCCTAGACCTGGTCATTACCAACATGGGAAACCGGTGTTCCAAACCAGAGGTTAATTCCTCGTTGGTCAGATCCGACCACAAGCTAATCAGCCTAGACATCCACATCCCACCCCCAGCCCTAATTAGGGAAACCATCATAAAAAACTTCCCAAAAGCCAACTTCACACTTCTTAAGACAGAAATGGCAAACTTCATGACACCCATGCAGATGGACAATAGAGGTATGACTGCCGAATCCTACACAAATGCACTTTATAAGCACTTACACGAGTGCATGTATCATGCTATCCCTAATAGAACCAAGATGGTATCCTCCAAAATAAAGAAGCCAATCTAGTGGTCCTCTGCCATAAACAGACTCTACAACAGAAGAAAGAAACTGTTGCAAAAAAGAGTAAAATCCCATGACTGGAGGAACTCCCTGGTCAACCTCAGTAAGAAGCTGAGATCCCTCATAAAATCCTCCAAAGCTAGTTACGAAAACAAAATTGCCACTGACTCTAAAGACAACCACAAAGCATTCTATAGCTATGTCAAGAATCTAAATGGGAACACTCAGATCTGCTCTGAGTTACAGCATAATGGCACTAAATATACAGAACCAACTGATATTGCCAACATCCTAGCAGATAGGTTCACTGCTAACTTTACCCCCCTCTCACCCCCTAGAGGGCCCATCTCTATACCGGAAGAATGCAAAGTTCCTATAATCACAGCTGCACAGGTAAAAACATAGCCAAGAACACAGCATCCATGGGGCCTGACAATATCCCAGGCTGCATTCTACATGAACTACAGAATGAACTGGCACCCTACCTAAGTACTATGTTCAATCATAGCCTCATCTCAGGCTTTGCACTCACTGAATGGCGCACCGGGACAGTTATCCCACTCCACAAAAGGGGAGCCACGACGGACCCTGGGAACTACCGCCCCATTAGCCTGATGAGCCTGGTCTACAAGGCCATGGAACGCATCACTGTGGGACTCATAAACAAGGACATTGATAATCTCCATACGCTGGACCCCACTCAGTTTGGATTTGTAAAAGGCAGATCATGTCTTCTAAACCTTATTGACTTCTTTGAAGCAGTCACCAAAGCCATAGATGAGGGTAAAATGGTTCACACAGCTTATCTAGATCTCGCCAAGGCTTTTGACACCATCCCCCACTCTGGAATTATAGATAAGCTCACTAAACTAGGTATAAATCCCTATTTCACAAGATGGGTTGCCAACTGGCTCACGGACAGAACCCACACTGTGAAAGTAGCGGATTCCAAATCCGACATCAGACCAGTGACAAGTGGAGTACCACAGGGTTCAGTCCTGGGTCCTGTCCTGTTTGGTATCTACTTCAAAGAAGTGCAGGCCAACACAGAAGGTCTTTGGCTAACAAAGTCTGCAGATGAATGCAAACTAGGAGCCATAATCGAAACTCCTAACGATGTGGACAAACTACAAAAGGGCCCCACTGAGACAGATACCTGGTGTCAAAGCCATGGCCTGAAGCTCAATGCCAAAAAGTGTATTGTCATCCCCTTTGGTAAAAACTCTGTACACATGAACTACCACATAGCTGGTAGTCTACTTAATGCCAAAAATGTGATAAGAGACCTTGGGACACAGGTGGACAGTAGTCTCTCCTTTGATAATTACATCGCCACAGCAGTCAGGAAATCCTTCTATGTGGCTCATCTCATCACAAAAGGATTCTCATCCAGAAAAAAAGAGGTCATTGTTCCCCTCTACTCATCACTTATTAGACCCATTATAGAGTACAATGCCCCTTTTGGTATGTAACTCACAAGACATCTACAACAACTGGAAAGACCACATAAATACCTCACAAAGAGGATTACTGGCCTCAAACAGATGCCCTATGCAGACCGTCTCAAAATACTACAACTTTACTCCATCGCATATTGCCTACTCAGGGGCGATCTCTGCCTAACATACCAAGCGATGTCAAACCCAGAGTTGTTGGACATGCACCACTTAAAGAAATCCCAATCCCTCGGAGCTACACGCTCTAGGGACCTTAACCTTGTCACCACAATAAACAGAACATGCTGGAGGGATAGATTCCTGTCCCAGAGACTTCCATACTCTGGAACAGACTACCTATCTATGTTAAACAGAGCTCCTCATTAGCACTCTTCAAGAAAAATCTTGATGATTGGATGGGAAATGGGAAATTCACCCCGTGGATCACTTCTGTGGCTCTGCTCGACAGGGACACAGGAAAATAATTTTCTTGAGTGACGAAAGCCAGTGTACATTTTTTGGCTAGGCTTGTATATGGGCCCTAGGGCCGATAGCCTAGTACCTACCTATGAACCTATGAACCTATTGACGTCATTAAATAAGGACAGACATTTGAGTTTAAGACTCCACATCCTTCAGAAAATTCATGCTAATCCAAAACCTATTATCCTATCAACTTTCTAAGTTTGTAAGAGCAATATTTAATATCTGTTCCTATTTATCTCCCCATCATTTTAGGCTTTGTCCAGATATTTTACTCTAAGTGGCTGAGAGGTATGGGGAAATAAGGTAAAAGGAATTGAAAGACCACCATAAAAGAGGAAGTCGATACATTTTGGAGAAGTATCTATGAAGATCCTGTGGAACATAACAAAAGATGCTAAATGGATAGAAGAAATAAAAGAAAGAATAAGAAGTTTAAAGGTACTTGATATGAAATAGGATGAAGTAACAGCCAGAAAGATTGAAACAAAGTTGAGAAAAACCTCTAACTGGAAAACCCCAGGTCGAGATGCAGTACCTAACTTTTGGTTAAAAGCATTAACATCTTTGCACGAAGATTTAGCCATGAGTAAGAACTATTTATATGCGCACCCCGAACAGACACCACACTGGCTAACAACAGGCAAAACAATGCTCTTATGTAAGAGTGAACCTGTAAGCTCCCCTAAAAATTACATACAAATAACTTGCCTTCCGACAAAGTATAAACTATACACTGGAATTGACGCCGACAGAGTTTATAGTAATTTAGAAGAAAACTCAGTTATGGCAGTAGAACAAAAGGGCAGTACAAGAAAGTCATATGGAACAAAATATCATTTGTTGTTAAATACAGTTATAGTGGAGAACTGTAAAAAGCAGAAAAATCTAAGTATGGCATGGATTGACTACAAAAAAGCATTTGATAGTATCCCACATTCATGTATAAAATAGTGCTTAATAATGTATAAGATACACCCTACACTGACTGACTACATTACAGTAACCATGAAACAATGGCAGACCGCTTTGCAATTAAGCCATGATAAAGGACAGATTAATATCCCAGGGATAAAAATTCAAAGGGGGATATTCCAGGGCGACTCTCTGTCACTGTTGCTATTCTGCCTTGCCATTAATCCATTAAGCTGTTTACATAACAGCTTTGGCCATGGCTACAATTTGGCTCCTAAAAAACAACAAAGTCTAATGACTTCTCATCTTCTCTTTGTCGATGATATAAAACCGTATAGCTCATCAGTTGAGATACTGAAAGCACAGCTGCAGGTTGTCAAAACATTTTCAGATGATATTAGAATGTCATTTGGTCTTGATAAATGTGCAAAAGCAACCATTAAAGCAGGAAAACTGCAACACCAGGAAAACATCAGTTTGAGGCAAGAATTTGAGCAAGAGGGAGTATATAAATACTTGCAAACTGAAGGATCAGAAAAAAAACATGAACAAATGTGAATAAAACTCAGGAATACTTTAGAAGACATAAATTAATCATGAGAATAGCATTGACATCTAGAAACAAGATCCAAGCTATAAATCACTTTGCTCTTCCTGTCCTAATGTATAGCTTTGGAGTGATTGACTGGCCCCAAAAAGTGTTGGATAGATTAGATATTAAAACAAGAAAGATGCTTCATGCTCACCATATGATTTATAAACATCAGTGTATACCAAGATTATATATTCCCTGTTCCGAAGGAGGGATGGGCCTCCTTGAAATTGATTACATGTATAGACCTGCAGTCATGGGACTCCACACACATTTACTGACTTCACAAGAATCAAATGTACTTTATGTTTTGAAACATAAGGAGAATAAACCTAAGATGACTTCACTGCTTAATTTAGCAGAAGCATATCAACGTCAATCAGGAATGGAAATCAAACCAGAAGTAGATAAAAACCAGGCTGAATGTGTAAAAAAAAAAACAAAAGAAAAAATATAAGGTGAAGGACCAGACGAGAAGCCAAGAAATGTGGAAAAAACATAAATATAATTGCAAGTATAGAAAACTTCTGGAAGAGCCTCATGTTGATCAAGAACAAATGCAGGAATGGTTAAGGAGAGGTGAATTCAAACCAAGAAATGAAAGGTTAATATTTGCAGCCCAAGATAGTGGGCTATGTACACGCTGGTTTACAAAGTCCATTGAACATGTGGGAGAAACAGACAAATATAGGTTTTGTAAAACTGACTTGGAGACAGTCACACACCTTGTTGCTGGTTGCGACACAGTAATGGCAGAAGGACTTTATACTGAATGGCATAATAATGTGGCAGGACTGTTGCACTGGGGATTGTGCAAACATTATGGTATCGAAGTAGCTGAAAAACATTGGAAACATGAGCCACAAAGCATCATAGAAAATGATGAAGTTTGTATCATATGGGATCACCTTTTAATAACAGTTCAAAAGATAGATGCTAAAAAACGGATATAGTGGTCCAAGAAAAGAAGACAAAAGTAGCATTGATTATTGATATTTACACACCCAGTGACTATACTGTCTTGCATAGAGAGAGACACAAAGTCATAAAATACCAGGATGTACAGGCAGAAATGAGAGCAATGTGGAAGAAAAATACCCAGACAGTTCCAATAGTAGTAGGAGCAACACGTCTTATAAAAAATAATTTACAATCATATTTAGATATGTTACCAGTCCATGTAACCCCATACAAATTGCAAGAGCCATTACTGGGCATATTGTGGGTGCTGTGAAGAGCTCTATTGGCTGACATCAAAGATTGAAGTAATACTCATTTCATGAAATTAAATCATACTTTGACTTAGGAATGGAGTCCATTCCCATCATGGTATTAGAAACCCAAAAGATTTGAAGAAATTAGAAAAGAAAGACCTAGTCCTAATGCAGAGATAAAGGGGTCCTAATGGAGAGACGAAGGAGTCCTAATGGAGAGATAATGGGGTCCTAATGGAAAGATGTAGTGCTGAAGTTGAATTCATCCTCAAGTTCTTGGTGAGTAACTTCACGAGGTTGACCCTGTTTTTCACAAAATCTCACCAAGGTGACACTGATATATAGACTGCATTTATAAAGCATATATCATGGACAGAAGTAAGTCAAAAACAAAAAAAGTTGGGTGCATAAGTCCCAGGATAAAAAAGTGGGCAATCCTGGTAGGTACACTTGTGCTAGGACTGGAAAAAAAATGACAGTGTAGAATCTGCAAAATCTGGAAACATTCCTACAATGGGGCCCAGGTCCAAGGGGACCCCCCCCTCCATTGTAGAAAGAAGTAGCAGTCCAAAAAAATGACAAAAACTGATAGGCCAAAGAAGAGCCATAAAGATGATAGAGTGGACTATTCAGGATAAGAAAGAAATTATGTATTGTTACTATTATGCAAAAAGCCCAGAATTACCAGACAGAGGATATACAAAGAGATTAAGAGATAAATTAGAGGAAAGAAAATTACTTTCACAGGAAAAACTGTCAGAAGCTTCAAATAAAAATTTGCGTACTTTAATACAACAGATTTTTGAAAAACAGTGTATAGATCAAGAAACTTTGATCTGTTTGGAAAAAGAAGCATCTGTGGGAGTGTGAAAATGTAAACAACAAAACCTAGACATTTTTGAAAACTATAAAAAAGAAATATGGACATGGGAAAGAGAGAGATTTGATATGGTGCAATATTTATGCAAAGGAGAAAGCCAAGTTAATTAATATAGAGAAGGCAGTCTTAAAGATATTTGAAGAGAAATACAGGCAAAGACATCCAGATATGGAAAATATGACAATAAAAAAATTTATACCACAAAGATGGAATGTAGAAAAGGAGATTAGTAAAGCAGAAGTTAAAGAAACAGAAGTTGAAGTTATGGAGTATCTGCGGAGTGATTTAATATAGAAAGTCTAACACAGACTACATCACAGCATGATGGAGTGAGTCCCCAAGGTAAGGAGAAGAAGGGAGATCAGGAGACATCTGAAGACGAAGACAAAACAGGACACTGTGCACATGGAATAACATCATTATCAGTACTGTGAGACCCACAGCCATCCAAAATACTCCTCCAGGCTCCATTCTGCCCTTCCATTTCTTCCTGATTGATCATAAGATGACTTCTCATTTTCATGATGTGAAGGGTGTATTGGATAAGGTGGGAGAAATGTTTTACCGGAGAGTTTACCCTAAGGAATTAGTTAATCAGATTCTACAGGAGGTAGATGTATCATCTGACAAGGATGTTGGTGGCATGGGGCTTTCAGGTACTGTTTTTTCTATGGGGCCGGATGTTAGGCCAAAAACAAACAATATTTTGGGTCGCAATACTATTAGTTGTGTTACTATTATAGCTAATACAGTAAGCAATGAAGCATCGGATAACGGGAAAATTTAAGGGGTTGCTACAGAATAACTTCGCTTTTTCTGCTAATTTGGCAGATGGTGGACAAGAGCTTTATGAACGCTTGTACTCTGTGACTTATAATGTTTTATGTTCACTAAAAGATATGATTTACAGTTTCGAAAAGAAACTTTTTAAGTACAAAACTCTTCAAATGGACATTGCCTATTTTAAAGAATGTATTGCATTAAAAATTATACCCCAGGGTTCAAAAATGTATACATTTCCATTCGGTGTGATATACGATGAACATGTTGTACAAGATTTTGTTTGCTTTTTTGATACATATGGAAGGGAATTTCTTATTACAAGAAACAAACCACTACTCTTGCTAAGGAAGTTAAAGGGGTGGAGCGTAAAACTTGTGATGACTTATTATTTTCGAATGTTGTGAATTTTATTGCAGGATTTTAGACAAGGTAAAAAAAAGAAATTACTAACTGTTTCTTAAAAAGAAATGGAAATTAGAAAAGGATGTTAAGCAATATAAAAATAGGGAAGTTTACCAATTGCTGCATTCTGTTGACATACATCCTGTAGAAAATGGGAGATTTGAAGTGAGAAAAGGTGATTTAATGAGGGATGCACTGTCCGGAGTAGAGGAAGAATGTGAAAGGTATGACAACCAAGAGGCCACAAGTTATGATGTACCTTGTGAAAATTCTGAACAGGATTTTCACGTACTAAGGCACTCACAGACTGGCAAGCAGATATCTGGAGAGGGGACAATACTCAACTAATTACACATTTCAGCAACATAACAGGAATTACCACTAGGGCAGGGGAAACTACAGAAGTTGACAGTCAATATACATAATGGTTACATCATTTATAACTATACAGAGAGGGCTATAATGCAAGATTATTTCAGATTATTTTCCAAAGGTTTTAAATTTATTCCCGTGAGGGGGGGGGGGACATAATGAATAGCCTGGTAGAATTTAAGATGTATTTAAGGAAACTTAATTTCGATATTATGTTCTCTGAGCAAGGTGAAAAGGTACAGCAAGGTCCTGATTATAGGCATTTTATGTCTAAAAGGAAGAGCACTTTTAATCTGCCATTGCACACCCTATTGAATGTGTATGAAAAAATAGTTAGAGAAGGTATATATAACCTTTGTTGTAAGAACAGGAAAAAGCATTACAACCTTTTAGGGATGAAATGCTGTTACTACAAGATTTAAGGCAGGACACTAGCATCCATATTATGACACCTGACAAGGGGGGTAGATTGGTGATATTGCATTCTGTGGACTACTATAATAGCATGCAAGCTATCCTATTTGGTGAAAGAGTTTATAAACCTGTATCTAAAAATAAAATTAACATAGCCTTCTCCAGGATAGACTCCTACCTTGAGGAATATGTATTAACACAAAGAATTAATGTGGAACAGTAAGATTTCTTAAGTCATAAATATCCCATTATCCCATCCTTTTTTGGTATACCAAAAATTCATAAGAACATCCAGGAACCCCCTTTAAGGCCCATTGTAACTGCAAATGGGTTTAATAACCACCCACTAGCTGTCCTGGTGGATGGATGGGTTAAGCCATTGTTGGAAAATGTCCCCCATATAGTTAAAGATTCTTGGGGCTTTCTTGGCAAGTTAAAAAAGGAATTATGGAACAAGGGTTTATTATTTTTAACTGTAGATATTAAGGATCTTTTTTCAGTGATACCCAAAGAGGAGGGGTTACAGTTATTTGAAGAAACATTGTTCCTTAGTTCCCCATTTTTCCATGATAGAATCATGCTTTTGTGTGAAATTATGTCCCTAATTTTGGAGAATAATTTTGTACAATTTGAGGGGGAATATTTTCAACAACTTAACAGGGTGGCTATGGGGACAGCTTGTGCCCCCATATATGCCAATATGGTTTTGTTGGGATGGGAACATACAGTTTTGTTCAACTGCCCTTATTGCAAGAATATTCTATTATATATTAGATTTCTAGATGACTTGTTTTTCTTATGGAATAGTTCCAGTGATGATATCCCAGTACTTCTGGATTACTTAAACAGTACTACATATTATTTGGAATTTACATATACATATAATGCAAAACACATTAATTATTTGAACATTACTATATTACATTATGAGAATGGATTCAGGTCCAGCATTTACCACAGAGACTTTTAATAACTCTTATTTACATTTTTTCAGTAACTACCCTTTAACACAGAAGAAGAGCCTGATTAAAGGTCAGACTATCTGTGGGGCTAGGATGACCTCTCATTTTCATAATGTGAAGGGTGAATTGCACAAGGTGGGGGAAATGATCTATTTGAGAGGTTACCCTAAGGAATTTGTTGATCAGATTCTACAGGATATTCACCACAACTGGGGCCACAAATATAAATCATTGCTAGGTGTGTGGTTGAACACTGGTAGATCCAAAATTAATTGTAATGTTCAGAAATTTGAAAAAGCCTGCATATTGCAGTATAATGGTTTGCATGGTGATATAAGAAATATTATTAGAAAGAATTGGAACATTTTGAAGGTAAATCCACAAGTACATGGGTTATTTGGTAACAAACCAGTGTTTATTAATAAAACAGGTACCAATTTTAAACAGCTGTTGGAATACAAAACTAGGATCAAGGAGGATAAAAGAAAGGGGAATAACCTCTGTGGACATTGTAAACAGTGCACATATATTAATAAGGAGGCACATACAACATTAGGGACTGTTATGAAGACATGCATTAGATTGCAATCTGGGAATGGTGGCACTAAATGGGTGATATATCTTGCAATATGTGGCAGGCGTGAAAGTTATTATATGGCTAAGACGGAATGGGTATTGAGGAATACAATTTATGAACATGTTTACGATATTAATAATAGAAAGGAGAGTAATGCCCTATACAAAGGGGTTTAGTAAATTTGTTTTTAGTATTTTAAATACTATTGTAATAGACAAGAGAGGGGGTAATTGAAAGAATGGGTTGGGAAGGTGGCCTAATGGTTAAGGTGTTTGCCTTACAAACACCAAGGTGCAGGGTTTGAGTCTCACAAGGGATAAATGACTAGGCTTAAAATGGCTTGCAAGGGCAGTTAGCTTAGTACTAACCTATGAACCTATGAAGAAAGAGATGCAGTGGCAACTGAGACTTGCTGCTAATTTCCCCCAGGTTTAAATTAAGTAATTTCTATATCTCCTATATTGCTGAGAAATGCTAAAGATCCATTTAAACCATTGTATGAACATTTATTATTGTATATAATTTGTTTTGTTGATTTTTATGTCATATTCAGTTTGTGTGGTAGTTTGAGCATTTTATCCTATTTTTCAATGTTTATTTTTTAATGTGATTTTTTATGTGATTTCACTTTTATATCATTAATATTAAGTGAAAAATGGGCAGATCATTTGCATCATCAACCTACTGGGTTGTTTGTAATGATAGTTAAAAGAGTTATGGAGCATAATCATGTATTCTGATGAAGTCTCATTATTGTGAAGATGAAAGTGCTAACTAAATATGTGTGTGTTTTTATTAAAACCATTTTCATCCAGTATCCTGCTCCAGTGCATTTTATTGAATTTGTTATTGTTCATGCTGGGGCTGATTTTTCTCTGTGGTTACAGATGCCATATTAAGATATTTTGGAGCTTTCCACAGGAAACCAGTATAAATGTTCACTTAAAGCTAGACAGCAATGGAAGGAACAGGAGACTGTGGAAACTCTGATGCAGTCAATGCTGAGGAGTGATAGGCCAGTGAGTTCCCATATGACAAAGCAATGGATTGTGCAGGATGAAATTGAAAATAAGGTGCCACAGGAAGATGCTATAGAACTTTCTATGCAATGCCCGCAGGAAGTGGAAAACAAAGGATGTACCCTCAGTCTGGAAAAAAATGAACTAAGGGAAGAGTTGCTTGGTTTAATGGACATAGATAGATATATTAAAATCAATGAAAGAAATAGACTGCAGAAGGTCAAAAAAAATAAATAAAAGTTAGAAGTCTGATAAAACAAATGAACACAGTAATAATGATTGTCCATAGAGATCCATACGATATAAGAGAAGTAAACAGGATATGTTACTTTGCAGCAAAATTAATAACTGATAAAGTTCTACCACAAGAACACAGGGTAGTGAGGCAAAGGAAGGGGAAAAATCAATTACCATCATGGAAGTATCGAACAGAGAAAACTATAAAGCAGCTAAGACAAAAGTGTCATTGTTAGAAGATTATAGAAGAGGGAATAGATCAACAAAAATATGAAGAAAGACAGATGTGATAAAAGCAATGCACACTATTACAACAGACCAGGATCTATCATGTACTATTACAAATAATAAATTAAAAATTTCTGCACAGGTGGAAAAACGTAGAAAATACACAGATAAATATAAAGGAAAAATACAAAATAGGCAATTCAGTGATGACCTAAAAATGTTTTATAGAAAATTGGGAAACAAGGTAAAAGCAATTGAAAGACCACAAAACACGAAGAAATAGATGCATTTTGGAAAAGTATCTATAAAGATCTTGTGGAACACAAAGATGCTAAATGAATAAAAGAAGTAAAAGAAAGAATAAGAAGTTTAAAGGTACAGGATATGAAATTGGATGAAGTAACAGCCAGAGAAATAGAAACAAAGTTAAAAAAGCCTCCAACTGGAAAACCCCAGGGCCAGATGCAGTGCCTAACCTTTAGTTAAAAGTATTAACATCTTTGCATGAAGACATAGCCATGCGTAAGAACTATTTATATGCGCACCCCGAACAGACACCAATCTGGCTAACAACAATGCTCCTACTTAAGAGTGAACCTGCAAACTACCCCTCAAATTATAGACCAATAACTTGTCTTCCGATAACAAATAAACTATACACAAGAATTGATGCTGACAGAGTTTATAGTCATTTGGAAGAAAACTCAATTATGGCAGTAGAACAAAAGAGCAATAAAAGAAAGTCATATGGAACAAATGATCATTTGCTGTTAAAGTCATAATGGAGAACTGTAAAAAGGGGAAGAATCTAAGTATAGCATGGATTGACTACAAAAAAGCATTTGATATTAGCCCACATTTATGGATAAAAGAGTGCTTAAAAATGTATAAGACACATCCTACACTGATCAACTATGTTACAGTGACCATGAAACAATGGCAGACCACTTTGCAATTAAATCATGATAAAAGACAAATTATTATCCCAGGGATAAAAATTCAAAGGGGGATATTCCAGGGTGACTACCTTTGCTCTTCTGCTTTGCCCTTAACCCATTAAGCTGTTTATTTAACAGCTTAGGCCATGGCTACAATTTGACTCCTAGAAAACAACAACGTCTAAAGACTTCTCATCTTCTGTTTGTCAATGATTTAAAACTGTATAGCTCATCAGATAAGGAACTGAAAGCACAGTTGCAGGTTGTCAAAACTTTTTCAGATGATATTAGAATGTCATTTGACCTTGATAAATGTACAAAAGCAATGTTTAAAGCAGGAAAGCTGCAGCACCAGGAAAACATCAGTTTCGGACAAGAATGTGATATAAAAGAACTTGAGCAAGAAGGCATGTATAAATACTTGAGAATTGATAAAGGATCAGCAATAAAATATGAACAAATATGAGTAAAACATAGTAAGGAATATTTTAGAAGACTTAAATTAATCCTAAAAACAGCACTGACATCTAGGAACAAAATCCATTCTATAAGCCAGTTTGCTCTTCCTTTCCTAACTTTCAGTTTTGTAGTGATTGAATGAACCCAAAACGTGTTGGATAGATTAGATATTAAAACAAGAGGATGCTTCATGCTCACCAAATGGTCTATAAAAATCAGTGCATACCAAGATTATATATTACCCATTCTGAAGGGGGATGGGCCTCCTTGAAATTGATTACATGTACAGATCTGCAAGTGTGGGACTGCACACTTATCTGCTGACCTCACGAGACCTAAATGTAGTGAACGTTTTGAAACATGAGGAGAATAAATCTAAGATGACTTCCCTGTTTAACCTAGCAAAAGCATATCGGTGTCAAGCAGAAATGGAAATCAAACGAGAAGTAGATAAAAATCAGGCGGCAACTGAATGTGCCAAAAAACAAAAGAAAGAATATAAGATCAGAAAAAATGGCAAGAAATGTGGAAAATGCATAAATATATTTGCAAGTATACAAAACTTCTGGAAGAACCTCATGTTGATTAGGAACGAACACAGGAATGGTTAAGGAGAGGTGAATTCAAACTAGGAGAAGAAAGGTTAATATTGGCGGCTCAAGATAGTGGGCTACATACAAACTGGTTTACAAAGTCCATTGAACATGTGGGAGGAACAGACAAATATAGGTTCTGTAAAACTGAACTGGAAACAGTGGCACACCTTGTTGCTGGTTGTGACATACTAATGGTAGAAGGACTGTATACTGAAAGGCACAATAATGTTGTGAGACTGGTGCACTGGGGATTGTGCAAACATTATGGTTTTGAAGTGGCTGAAAAGCACTGGAAACATGAGCCACAAAGCATCATAGAAAATGATAAAGTTTATATCACATTAGATCATCCATTACCAACAATTCAAAAGATAGATGCTAGAAAACCAGATATAGTAGTCCAGGAAAAGAAGACAAAAGTAGCATTGATCATTGAAATCACCACACCCAGTGACTACAGTGTCTTGCGCACAGAGAGACATAAAGTTATAAAATATCAGGATCTGCAAGCATAAATGAGAGCAATGTGGAATACAGTTACCCAAATAGTTCCAATAGAAGTAGGAGCAACAGGTCTTATAAAAAAGAGTCTAAAATCTTATTTAGGTATGCTACAATACATGTAACTCCGTATGAACTGCAGAAGGAGTCATTACTGGGCACATTGCAGGTGTTACAAAGAGCACTTTTGGCTGACATCAAAGAGTGAAACAATATTAATTTCATCAACTTTAATCGACTTTGACTTAGGAATGGGTCCATTACCATCATTGCATTAGAAACCCAAGGGATTTTGAGAAATTAAAAAAAGGAAAGACCCAAAGTAGTAGTCAGTAAGGGAAAGTTGGCCATGGCACCAGGGAAATTCATCAACACTTTTTGGTAACCAACATGAGATCTTGATAACATTAAGAGTGAGCTGACAATCAAAAATGTCCTATAAATTTTATACTTTCAGAATGAATTTTTGAAGTCTGAGTCTTGCAGACAGGTATTTTATCAGTGATTTATCCTTTTAAATTATTAGTGCTTTATATTTATTCACCTTCCTGGTTTTGAAGCAGGTAGTGTTAACTCTACAAGCTTTTTCTCTAGAGCCAGTGTTTAATATTCCTAAACTTTAACAACAAAATGAATGACACGATTAAGAATATTCTGGTCTGGATTTGTTTTGTAACCCAAAGAAAAGTGACGGTGGTGATTTACTTGTACTCATTAAAAATAATTTGATGATTATTAATGAAATCTGTATATCTATCTATCTATATATATATATATATATATATATATATATATATATAATATATATATATATATATATATATATATATATATATATATCAACATAAACAATATTAAAGCATAACTGTGTGAACACTCTAGAAAACAGTCAAAACTACTTTTTTTTTTATTTTATTTTTTGTCAGTGCTGAGAGCCTAATAACATAAACTGAATCTTGCCATACAAATGTATAAAGTCCTTAGAAGACACAACACCCTAATGTGGGGGTAGAAGACACAACACCCTAATGTGGGGGAGTTTGCCACCCACACCCCCCCCCAACTATATATACTAACACCAGGATCAGACTACAGAGGGAAAAAGGACATATTCCTCTGATGTACCTTAGAGTACTACTTGTCAGTGAAAAGAGTTTTAGGTGAAATGAACTTTGAGTAATTTGATTTCAGTGAAATGGTCTTTCAGTGAAGTGATACAAATCCCCATATATATATATATATATATATATATATATATATATATATATATATATATATATATGTATGTATATATATATATATATATATATATATATATATATATATGTATGTATATATATATATAGATATACACACACTTGCCTTACACACACACACACACACACACACACTCACACACACACACACACACACACACACACACACACACACATATATATATATATATATATATATATATATATATATATATATATATGTGCATACATACACACATATGTTTGCTATGAAAACCTGGAAATGCACCTGGTATAGTAATCATGTCATCAAACTGGAATAGTGAAAATTAAAACATTTTTCAGCCCCCATCTTGAAAAATGGTAATATCAAGAGTTCGATATTTGCCGTTTTGACAATGTGCCCTTTGACTTGCATGTGCTGTCCGGACGTTGATGTTCAGGCTTCAGTATGATTCTTAAGTTACAAAATGTTCTTTAGTGAATGCAAAGAAAATGGCAGCTGTTTGTGTTTTTTAATGTCTGAGTTTCATGACACCATAATACACTGTTATGAAGGAGAAGACTTGTTTTCTAGTTGGCATTACCTGCACATTAATATCGTTCAGGAGAATGTTCATTCGGCAGTCAGAATGGCAATGTGCAGACCACCCATTCTCTAAGGCCATTTAAGATATTTTGATTTATACAAGAATGCACCTCAATACAATATTACTGAACAAACATATAAATAATATGAGGACAAGTGCACAAACTTATGGAAAAGTTGTAAACAGTAACTTAATGGAATGTGAGACATGTAGCCATAATATGTTATAAAGATGGGTAGAAATGGAAGATGTTTTTTTTTCAGTGCAGCACTGCAATCTATTTGCCAGTATATTCATGTTGTAATGTTAGTGTAAGACAATGCACACATCATAGTGCATAGGATTTCATGAATATAATCAGTAACATGTCTCGCATGTTCAGGATGCTGGCAATAAATAGAGCAAGCAACAGACTTCAAGTGAACCAAACCCAGAACCATCCTATGACATATTTATCATACATGCACATTAAAAAAGTGAAGCAGCAATGATGCAAGTCCCCCAAAATGCAGCAGACATCCTTGCAGTTATACATGGATCACTTACATAGTCATTATTAACACATATTTCATAACTGGCTATCACAACGGTGGCATACATTTTCAGATCAGTGCATTATTATGATATTATGACAGTATAGCTAACATTTGTATGGAATGCAACACATGATATTATGACAGGATAGCTAACATTTGTATGGAATGCAACACATGACATTGCAGTGACATTGAACCCCTACTGCTACTACTGCCAGGTTTCACACCACTGTAATAGAAGGGCATGCTGCTGGAGCACTGGGAGCACTGTTGAGTACAGCAACCTTTGCTATGGTACTAAACACTTACTATCAGGATCAGACAATCAAAGTGCATATATCTGTGTCTGAACCCATAACTTTGTCAAGTAATTTATTCACATGTATAGAATAGTAATGTGGCATGCTAAAAGAGTATCCAAGACAGATGTGACTGCCAAATATATTTCAGGAGAATAGATAACCTGATAGCAGTCAAACAAAATGAAAGCTGCTAAGTTTGAACACCTGACTTTGTACATTCACAAGGATAAGCTATTACAAAGACATGCTGCCAGAGTAATCAAGAGAAAGGTGGCTGCCAAATATGTTTCAGGAGAATAAATAACATAATATTAGGCAAAAAATACACTTACTTGTTTTCAAAAGCATTACCCTTAACAATGATAAAGGAAAATTATGGTCAAGACTATTATACGTCACAAAATAATGTGTTCAGAATAGGTGTGAATAAACAATAGTCATACAGTTAGAATGAAAGAAGCAGAAAGTAAAACAAACAGGAAAAATATGTATAACACAGGTGGGGAGTGAAAGCCAACAATGTATGAATCACTGCATGAAGACAGAGAGGCATGGAATCTGTCAGATAGACATTCCACATTACCACAGTTTTATGCTTACATGATTCAAACAATAATGACAGTTGTCAGTATATAGCAGGTGAGATCTGGACAGATTTGAACCCTGCCTGCCTAAGTTCCTATGGGTAGAGCACTAGCTAATGATGCCACAGAATACATTCTACCATGCTTGTCAGAAGTCACAGATTTGGAGGAAGGTCATCAGTAGTATGTGTGTGTGAATGGATAATGCCATGGTAAAAGTTAGCCCAATGCCCCTTATAAAAGGATTATATCCAAGTGCAATTTATCACAGCATACATGTGCAGTAAGTCATTATTGTCTAGCAACAATTGTTTCATTCATTGCTGCAATGTATATGAGGTGAGATTGGAAACACTGCCTACCTATCTCACATTAGCATGACATGCATTGACTAATGATGCTAAAGGACTATTTGTACAACAGTTGTGAAAAACTACACATTTGAAGGGTGTGTGACAACCTTATGGAAAACCGAAAAAGGGAATGAACACTGTGCAGGAGAAAACATTAATTGGTGCATCTCAACTATTACATGTCTTAAAGATGGTTGTAACATCACATCAGATTTACTTTGAACTCTTGAAGCTGTAATACTTGACATAATACATTGCTGCACAGGCCTGTCTCACTGTTGTTTTCCTCAGTGCAGTGATTCTAACCTCCAGTGCATGACTGGTAGCAGAACTATGCAGATGAAGGCAAGTCCATGGTGCTTTTGCCACACAATGAAAAATGACAATTAACTGTTACCCACTTTGAATAGCAATGCTGCCTTGTGTTAACAGTTGCACAACGAAAGATGCAAAATGCATATTGTGAAATGGCCATGATTACAAGGAAGTACAACTCTTTGGAAGTCAAAAATCCTCCACCAATTAAAAACAATAAAATATCTCACATAACGTCTCTTCAGTAAGCTATTCATGCATGTTACCAATGCTGTTTTTAAACACCCATACAAGATACATGCTGCTGGATGTGAAAACCTGCCTATGTAATTTAGCACTCTCTAGACCTATGCACTAGCTGCTAATACCACAAAGAAAGTAGATTACAATTTCTAGAAAACACACAGCTAAAGGAATAAATGGATAATGGTATCAGAATACATATGGCCTCCCTTTAAAATGGAGTACGGCATTTGAGGTCCTGAGACCTCACCCTGTGTAACTGTTATCACTGCATAGAATTGTACATGTCACATCTACTGATTTGAACACCTGCCTGTCTAACTCACAGTTTCTAGGCCTGTGCATAAGTTGCTGATGCCACCGTTTTACGGCAATTATTAGAAATCACACAACTGAAGCATCAGTTTGAGCACTGTGTTTGAATGCATATGGCCTTCTTCACGATGGAATACAATGCTTGGGGAAAAGAACTCTTCTCCAGTATAACATTTTACCAATGAGTAGAGTTGTACATCTTACATCTGCTGAGGAACTCAGTCTTGCCTGTAACAATTTTTCACACTGTTAATATCAAATGTATTAAGAAAATACACCAAAAGCTTGGAATGTTGTATCGTCACAGCCGTTATCTACCTCTCTCATCCAAACATATACTTTCTATTTCCTATATCATCCCCTATCTCTTGTATGGAGCCCCTCTTCTCACCAACGTTTAATCCTCCGTAAAGTCAAAAAATGTCATCCTGCTACAATAAAATCTCTAAGTTTGCTACTGGGACTAAATCCTCTTCCCACCACTGTGATGCACTCCTCCCACCACTGTGATGCACTCCACTCCTTGAACTGGCTGGAACTCCCCCACTGTCTTTCTTGCATTCAACTGCTAACTGCTCACAAACTCATTTTCAAACCCTCTAACTGCCCTTCCCTCGCCTCCATACTCACCTTGCATCACCTTGACAGACTACTCCAGTCCAGTAACCAGAACTACCTAGAGGTGTACAAACCCTTATGCTCACCTGGGCAATTTCTGTTGTCTTTCTCTCTTGCTCGTCTATGGAATCCCCCCCCCCCCACATTTAAATCACCCAAAACCATTCTGCCTTCAAGACCATGCTGCATTCCCATCTCTCTTCTCACTGGCTATGCCCATGTTCTCACCTCATCTGACCCCCTCTGTCATTTCAACTCCCCCTTCCTTTTTTTTCCTCCTTTCTCAAAACTGAACCTAGTGACTCCCTTCATTTTAATTTCCACTCTCTCTCCCTGTTTTCCTTTCTCATAACTCATCATAGTGCCTCCTTTCATTTAGTTTCCACTCCCTCTCCCTTTTTCCTTTCTCATAACTCAGTCTATTCACCTTTCACTGTTCTACTCTCCTCCTCTCTTTCTATCTCACCTCATGAAACTTTGAGTACATAAATGCCTGCAATCTAAATTATACTTTTGTACTCCAAAATACTTGTTTTAATTTCATTCAGTACTATGTTACAACACCCTACTCAAATGCTATTATTCTGTCTTCTATATTACTGTGTTTTAGTAGTTTTTTAAAATTGTATTGTACTTGTTAACTTTGTTAATATCAGTATTAGCTTTGCAATAATTGTATGTGAAGCTTTTCTCCCTGGACTTCCACTGAAAATGGTCTCGTGCTGATCCAATGGATTTCCCTGTTAACAAACTGCAAATAAATAACATAAAAAAAGATAATAATACATACAGACTGCTTGATTTGAACACCTGCCTACATATGTCACAGGATCTAGACCTATGATCTAAATGTTGATACCACAGAGAAAGGTATATCACAGCTGTCAGAAAAATCAAAGTTGAAGTGATAAGTGGAGCAGGATGTTAGAATGATCCTCTATTAAATGTGGGTACAACACCTGGGAGATCAAGGCACTCCACCTAAGTAAACATTACCACTAAATAGAATTGTACACATCACATGAATTGAGTGAATGAGCCCTGCCTCTTATCAGTTGCTTTTACACACACTGTCTACCTCACCCAATATTCTCTAGACCTGTGCACTACCTGCTGACACCATAAAGGAAGTCATGTTACAGTTCTCAGAAAACACACAGCTGAAGGGATAACTTGAGCAGGGTGTTGGAATAGATGTGGCCTTGTTAAAAGACAGTACAACACTCGAGGACCAAAACCCTTTACATGGTTAAGTGGTCAATAAGCTGAATTAAACACATCACATCCACTCAGTAAACCAGTCCCGCTTGTTACCTGTTGCTTTGCTACTCATGCCTTAAATGGTGCATGACAACAACTTAATAATGTTGTGTGGCCTATTTGAAAAAATCATTTGTGTAATACACATACACAAGAGAAGTGGAGAGTTATGTATGAGTTAAGTAAGGGGGTGTTTATGGATAGTACAGTGCTGTTTGTATTCCCATAGGTTTCAGCTATGTTTATTGTTATGCTGGCGAACTTGCACTGTTGTTTAGATTCTTGTTTGTATTTTTGGGTGCATGCTTTTTTTAGGGTGCTAGCATGTTTGTGATGCACTTAAATATACTGCTTGATGACTGCATTTTGATATATTTTTTACAACTTTAACGCATGTGTATTACCCTGTATGTTAAGTTGTGTTGCAATATCCTTCTTTTATTCTATCACCATAAGTTTTCTTTTACTCTGTCATCACAAGGCATGGTTTCTTGATCTAATATGAGCTTGTCCTCATGGAAGCCTTCTTTCTAAGATGTTGAGATTCAGGTCATACTTCAGGCATTCTCTCTTCATAATGGATGGCTCCTTGAGCTACATGTGTCTCTGAAGCTCTTCCATGGTGGTAGTGGATGTCAGTGTTGTTAGTGGGTAGGGCCGTATATATGCAAGTGTCCAGCATACTGTTAATGACATGACCCCCCCCCCCCCAAGACCAAAGTCAGAGTACATGCCATGGCATAGAAACAGGGGGCTGCTGGTAGTGGGCTATCTACCAAACCAGCACTTACCGAGATGGAGGAGTCCTTGTCATCAGTCAGGGATCCAGACAGCTCAGAAGTGTTTCACAGTGCAGTGCTGGATGTTTTTTTTTTTTAACACAGCATCGAAATTGTAGCGTGCTACAGATCCCTCACCATGCCCCAAGACTCTCACTACACTTTTCTAAACATACTGGAAAATATTAAGATACAACAAAACACCCTAATACTGGGTGATTTCAATTACCCTGCCATTAACTGGGAAATCTGCTCAGGTACCAACACCTTTTCCCAACAGTTCTTGGAATTCATAAATTCCAACACCATGGATCAAGTAATCCATTGTCCCACTAGGGTCTCCAATATCCTAGACCTGGTCATTACCAACAGGGGAGACAGATGCTCCACACCAGTGGTCACTCCCTCATTGGTCAGGTCTGACCATAAGCTAATCACCCTTGACATCCACATCCCACCCCCACCCCCAATAAGGAAACCTCTGTAAAAACTTATCCAAAGCCAACGTCATGCTACTCAGGTCAGAAGTAACAAATTCATGACACCCATGCAGACAGGAGCTGAGAGTTCGACTGCTAAATCCTACACCAAGGCACTGTACGAGCACATACACTCGTGCATGCATCGTGCCATTTCAAATAGAACCAAGACACTCTCCTCAAAAAAAAGGAAGCCAATCTGGTGGTCCCCTATCATAAACAAGCTATACAACAGAAGGAAGAAATTGTTGCAGAAAAGAAGAAAATCCCAGGATGCAAAAAACTCACTTACCAGCCTCAGTAATAAGCTGCAATCCCTCATAAACTCCTCCAAAGCTAGTTACAAAAATAAAATTGCTAAAGATTCCAAAGACAACCACAAGGCATTCTATAGTTATGTCAAGAATTTAAATGGCAATGCTCAGATCTGCTCTGAGCTACAACAGAATGGCATTAAATATACTGATCACATGGATATTGCCAATATCCTGGTCGATCGATTTAGTGCCAACTTCACCCCCCTCTCACCCCCTAAAAGGGCCCATCTCAATACCAAAAGATTGGCAAATTCTGGTAATCACGGCCACACAGGTTGGAACCCCACTCTCCAAAGCTAAGAATACAGCACCCATGGGCCCAGATGACATCCTGGGCTGTGTACTACATGAACTACAAAATGAACTGGCACCTAACCTAAGCATTATGTTTAATCATAGCCTCACCTCAGACTTCACGCCCACTGAGCACAGCTACAGTTATCCCACTCCACAATGGGGGATCCACCTTGGATCATGGGGACTACTTTCCCATCAGTCTGAAGAGCCTGATCTGCAAGGGCATAAAACTTATAAACAAAGATACTGGCAACCTTCAAACACTGGACCCCACCCAGTTTGGGTTCGTGATAAGCCGATCTGGTCTTCTGAACCTGATTGACTTCTTTGAATCAGTCTCCAGAGCTGTGGGGAAAGTAAGGTGGGCCACACAGCCTATCTGGACCTCACCAAGGCCTTTGACACCATTCCTCAGTCTGGAATCATAGATAAACTTACTAAGCTGGGCATAAATCCTTACATCACTCAATGGATTGCCAACTGGCTTACTGACAGAACCCAGACTGTAAAAGTAGCCGGCTCCAAATCCCGCTCCAGACAAGTGACAAGTAGAGTACCTCAGGTGTCAGTCCTGGGACCGCTCTGCTTTGGCATCTACTTCTCTGATGTACAGACCAACACTGAGGGACTCTGGCTAACAAAGTTCACAGATGACTGCAAACTGAGAGCCATTACTGAATCCCAAATGATGTGGATATTCTACAAAAGGGCCTTACAGAAACAGATGCTTGGTGCCAGAGTCATGGGCTCAAGCTTAATGCCAAGAAATGTATAGTTACCCCCTTTGGGAAAAAAACATGTCCCCATGAATTATCACATAGGTGGCAGTGCACTAAACACCAAAAGTGTGATGAGAGACATAGGGACATAGCTGGACAGTGGTCTCACCTTTGATAGCCACATCGCCACAACAGTCAGGAAATCCTTCTATATGGCATACCTCATTACTAAGGGCTTTTCATCCAGAAAAAAGGAAGTCATTGTTGCATTGTACCCCTCCCTCATTAGACCCATTACAGAGTACAACGCCCCATTTGGTATGTACCTCACAAGACATCTGCAACAGCTGGAAAGGCCGTAGAAATACCTCACTAAAAGAATCACAGGCCTAAAGCAGATGTCCTATGCTGACCATCTAAAAAAACTCCAGCTATACTCTGTGGAATATCGTCTACTCAGAGGCAATCTCTGCTTAACATACAAGGCCATGTTAAACCCTGAGCTGTTGGACATGCTCCATTTAAAGAAATCCCAATTCCCTCAGAGCCACAAGCTCCAGGGATCTAAACCTTGTCATCACAATGAGCAAAACATGCTGGAGGGCAAGGTTCCTGACCCAGAGGCTCCCCATACTCTGGAATACACTGCCTATACAAGTTAAGCAGAGCTCCTCCTTGGCCCTCTTGAAAAGGAACTTTGACGATTGGATGAGAGATAGAATTCACCCTGGGGATCACGTCAGTCGCCCTGCTAGACAGGGGTGCAGGGAAGTAAATATTGTGGGAAGAAATATCCAGGGAATTGTTATAGCTAGGCTTGTATAGGCCCTAGGGCCAATAGCCTAGTACCAACCTATGATAACTCAAGCACATTAAGGCTAACGCTATCGGTGCCCTCCTCTTTTTTTGCTATCACATTATCCTTATTTCAACTAAAAGTGTCAACGTAAAATGTTTCAAAATTGCAAATTGACTAAGAAAATATGAATTCAATGGATGAAAACAAAAGTCTGCAGGATAACAGTAATGTTTGGTATAAATGGATTGTATAATAAGAATCGGAACTCAGAAACAATCGATATCCTATAAGCTGATACTATAGCAACAGTATGTATACTACACTGTATATTGTTAAATATTTGTGTTCTGCTTTCTGTAGTATATTTCTTCTTCTTAAAATTTGTATACAGTACTTAATGATTCTTAATGTTTTCTACAATAATTGTGAAATGCAGCTTTTCAGAATGACAAACCCAGTTAACAAAATATAAATGTATAAATAATGCAAATTTTGGTCTGTGAATATCATACAATCTATAATTAAGTGCAGCTAAGCTAGTTCTTTTAAAACTTTATGCATGTAACTGCAATTAATGGAAGCTAAATTATCAGCTCTCAATATGAAGTAAAAGTCTGGAGAAACTATTATACGGGTAAATAAGCATGTGACTTATTGCAGGTCTAATTGATCATCACATAGCCATTATAGCATTCGTTGAACTTATCTATGGCCTAAAGCTATTTTTCTACAGCCTTTGTTACTCACATAACAAAAATCATTAACTTACACATTTTTTTTCCTTTCAATGACAAATCATAGGGCATCTATTTTTTTTAGACTGAAAGGATGTAATATCATTTTATACTCCTCTTTAACATTTTTACTTAAAGGATACAGAAATCTCTTGCCTTTGTCATTTAAATTCAAACTGCTTAAGAATGAAAGTCTTTCACATCTTGAAGAGCATGTAACAAAAGGTTCTTTAAAAAAGATCTAATTTCTTATGCACATTTTCATTTAAGGAGAGAATGTATAAATCACAGTGTCTGAATATGCTGTCAGCTTCTATAAATTAGGAAATAAAGATGTGATAGCAAATTAGGAGATAAAAATGTAAAAATGCAAAAAAGTGATAGAAGCAATATTCCATCTAAAGAAACAGTGTCTGGCTAAAAAGACTCACATGCTTTTTATTAATTTTTTTTGTACTGCAATATAACCAAAATGGAAATATTTGCTTATTTGTTTTATTAGCTTGTTAAACATAATGTATACAAGTCCATTTGTTTTCAGATATGGCACAGATAAGTATAAACACAAACAAAATATACATATTGAGGATGTGGCCTCTGCTACAAAATAATAATACATAGCATGCGATTAGTAGCATTTGGATAAATATTTATTTCAGGAATGATAAGATCATTTGGAATAAATATGTTAGTTAAAGCAATCATCTGGGATTGGAACATTTGTTTAAAGATAGGCTTGTAAATCACAATTGGTCAAAAATGGTTCTAGTGTAGGTCACAGGGAGTAGTATCATTCTTTGGAATAGTCCATTGACAGTATAGGTCACGGAGAGCAGTATCATTCTTGGGAATAGTCCATTGACCGTGTAGGTCATGGGGTTATAGTATCATTCTTGGGACTAGTCCCTTGACAGTATAGGCACAGGGAATAGTATCGTTCTTGGGAAGTGTCCATTGACAGTATAGGTCACAGGGAGTAGTATCATTCTTGGGACTAGTCCCTTGACAGTATAGGCACAGGGAATAGTATAATTCTTGGAAAGTGTCCATTGACAGTATAGGTCACAGGAAGTAGCATCATTTTTGGGAATAGTCCATTGACAATATAGGTCAAGGGGAGTAGTATCATTCTAGGGAATAGTCCATTGACACTATAGGTCATGGGGAGTAGTATCATTCTTGGGAATAGTCCATTTACAGTATAGGTCACAGGGAGTAGCATCATTTTTGGGAATAGTCCATTGACAGTATAGGTCAAGGGGCGTAGTATCATTCTTGGGAATAGTCCACTGACACTATAGGTCATGGAGAGTAGTATAATTCTTGGGAATAGTCCATTGACAGTATCGGTCATGGGGTTGTAGTATCATTCTTGGGAATAGTCCATTGACAGTATAGGTCATGGGGTTGCAGTATCATTCTTGGGAATATTCCATTGACAGTATAGGTCATGGGGTTATCATTCTTGGGAATAGTCCATTAACAGTATAGGTCACCGGGAGTAATATAATTCTTGGGACTAGTCCATTGACAGTATAGGTCATGGGGTTGTAGTATCAGTCTTGGGGATAGTCCATTGACAGTATAGGGCATGGGGTTGTAGTATCATTCTTGGGAATAGTCCATTGACAGTATAGGTCACAGGGAGTAGTATCATTTTTGGGAATAGTCCATTGACAGTATAGGTCACGGAGAGCAGTATCATTCTTGGGAATAGTCCATTGACAGTATAGGTCACGGAGAGCAGTATCATTCTTGGGAATAGTCCATTGACCGTGTAGGTCATGGGGTTATAGTATCATTCTTGGGACTAGTCCCTTGACAGTATAGGCACAGAGAATAGTATCATTCTTGGAAAGTGTCCATTGACAGTATAGGTCATGGGGTTGTAGTATCACTCTTGGGAATAGTCCATTGACAGTATAGGTCATGGGGAGTAGTATCAT
Organism: Protopterus annectens; assembly: GCF_019279795.1. Classification (NCBI taxonomy): domain Eukaryota; kingdom Metazoa; phylum Chordata; order Ceratodontiformes; family Protopteridae; genus Protopterus; species Protopterus annectens. The sequence continues at coordinate 1,384,858,330 of NC_056737.1, forward strand.
TCTTGGGAATAGTCCATTGACAGTATAGGTCACAGGGAGTAGCATCATTTTTGGGAATAGTCCATTGACAATATAGGTCAAGGGGAGTAGTATCATTCTAGGGAATAGTCCATTGACACTATAGGTCACGGGGAGTAGTATCATTCTTGGGAATAGTCCATTTACAGTATAGGTCACAGGGAGTAGCATCATTTTTGGGAATAGTCCATTGACAGTATAAGTCAAGGGGAGTAGTATCATTCTTGGGAATAGTCCATTGACACTATAGGTCACGGAGAGTAGTATAATTCTTGGGAATAGTCCATTGACAGTATCGGTCACGGGGTTGTAGTATCATTCTTGGGAATAGTCCATTGACAGTATAGGTCATGGGGTTGTAGTATCATTCTTGGGAATATTCCATTGACAGTATAGGTCATGGGGTTATCATTCTTGGGAATAGTCCATTAACAGTATAGGTCACTGGGAGTAGTATAATTCTTGGGACTAGTCCATTGACAGTATAGGTCATAGGGTTGTAGTATCAGTCTTGGGGATAGTCCATTGACAGTATAGGGCATGGGGTTGTAGTATCATTTTTGGGAATAGTCCATTGACAGTATAGGTCACGGGGAGTAGTATCATTCTTGGGACTAGTCCATTGACAGTATAGGTCACGGGGAGTAGTATCATTCTTGGGACTAGTCCATTGACAGTATAGGTCACAGGGAGTAGTATCATTCTTGGGAATTTTCCATTGACAGTGCAGGTCACGGGGAGTAGTATCATTCTAGGGAATAGTCCATTGACAGTATTGGTCCTGGGGTTGTAGTATCATTCTTGGGAATTATCCATTGACAGTATAGGTCACGGGGAGTAGTATCATTCTTGGGAGTAGTCCATTGGCATGCTCATTTTTTACATTATTGGTCTTTCCGTAACTTGGCAAATGTCTGGCAATTGACTACAATAAAAGATTGAGTGGGGCCTCATGTGTCTCTTGTGATAAAAGAGATAAATAAGAAAGTTGTCTTGCTACTGACCTTAGCATTTTAATATTTTAAAAGACCAAAAATTAAGGAATGGCATTTAAAAGTTGTGCCATAAAAATAACCAGGTCAGAATATTCTTCAAGAGAAAACTTCAAATTCAAACTTCAAGTTTAAGTGCTACAGCCTAACAATATTGCAAAACAAGTAGAATACACAAATATAGTATACTAGCTCTACACAGTGTACTTAAAGATTATAAATGAAAAAGAGTCCTAAAAAATCTCAGACCAATGGAAAAAAAGTCAGCCTCATGTTGCTTTTTAAAATGGAATAGCTTGTTGGTCTCCCTTACCCACTTCATGATAAAATTTTAGAAATAAAGTGCCTACTGACAAAAACAAGGAGTACTAGAGGTCTTCAGATCCAGTGTGAGTACCTCCATCATCCTCAGTGATAAAAAATACAAAGACCTTACAAAGAGAAATGGAAGCAGAAGATCCTGTGATATAGGGACCCAAATCAGGCAATGCTAAATCCACCGACAATAGAAGTTTAAAGATGATATGAGAGCAAACGGCTGACCCATGACCAGTGTCTGCAGAACTGGTGTTTTATAATGGTAAATAGAAATATTGCAAGCAGCTAAAACATTGAATTCTGCAAAAGAATAGTTGCTATGAGAATTTACTTGGAAATGCATAGCCGCAAAGAATTCTAGAAGAGGAAGTGCCTGATATGGTCTATGTTCTTTCACTGAACTAAGATGACATGATGACAGAAGGTACCTGCTTCTTCAGTTCAGTCTGTCATTGAGGACCATTTTCACACTTATCACCTTGATGACAAATTGTGTCTTTTAACATGCATAACTGACAATAGATATTAAAACTGAACAGTACATTTTCTCTAGACTCAGGAGAATAATCATTTCAGCTCTCCTGGAAGTGTTAAGTCTTAGACAATTACAATATGTACAATTTTGGATGCAATGCAAACCTTTTCTAAGGGATGTTGTTATAAACAGTGTTTAATCCAATGAAAGGAGATCTGTAGTTGCCAGTTCAAGAATATTGACATCTTATAGGTTCATAGGTGTTTACTAAGCTAATGAGCAAAAGGACCTTTTTAAGCCTAGCCATGCATCCCAAATCTCTGACAAGTTCTGATACCCTTGATTAGTGCAATCCTGGGACTGAGAGAGGAACCATTTACAACTTATCAATGTCCATCAGAGACATATTTGCCAAACCAGAGATTAATTTCCATTTTCCTATCCAATTGTCCAAGTTGCACTTGAATTGGGTTAGGGAGAAACTCTGCTTCACATGGATGGAGAACCTGTTCCATAGAAGGTGTATTCTCTGGGATACATACCTATCTCTCCAGCAGGTCCTATTTATATCACAGACAAGGTTTAAGCCTTTAGAATAAGTAGTTCTGGTGCTATTTGTTTTGTGGATATGTAGGAGGTCCATCAGAGTGGGGTCTGATAATGCTCTGTATGCCAGGTACAGATCTCCCCTCAAAATCCTGTAGGAGACAGAATACAGGACTTTGAGGCGGTCTGCATAGGACATTTTACTTACACCCTGTATTTTTCAGTGAACCTCTGTGATTTACTTACACACACACACACCCACACACACGTATGTATATATCTATATATATATATATATATATATATATATATATATATATATATTTATATATATATATATATATATATAGATATATAGATATATATATATATATATATATATATTTATATATATATATATATAGAGAGAGAGAGAGAGAGAAAGTGAGTGAGTGAGAGAGAAAGATGACAAGAAAGTGGGACAGAAGTGTTGACAGGGTGACTGAAAGAGGTGCTGATTCCAACATTGTTTTGATATATGCAAAACTGTAGGGGGCAAACAAATGTAGAATAGCAAATGGACCCTCACAGTGCACCTGCAGATAGTCCCAGAGTATTTTGATTTACTGAATGCAATGCAGAGGATAAATTAAGCAGGACTAAACAGAGTCAGCAACAGGCGATCATTTCTCACCTAGATAATCTCACCGTATCTGCTACATTGACAAGGGTGGGAGGTTGGCATAATGGTTAAGGTGTTTACCTTACAAATACAAGATGCAGGGTTTGATTCTCATATGGCGTAACTGGCTAGGCTTAAAATGGCCCACAAGGGCAGTTAGCCTAGTGCTAGTCTATGAACCTATGAAAATAATCTGACTCTTATGCTTAGTGCAGAATTCATATTAGAACGTATCATGAAGTAAATAAGCCAACAGAAATTAATCAAGTTGTTAACAGACAACCTTCTAAGTAAAATTACTAACAAATGGAAAATTACAGGTAAAGTAGTAATAACTAACACTACAGGATCAACAGAATGGTTCTTCAGTGGTGAAATTACTGAGAGTTCCTTTAATAATGATGGAAAGAAATGTTAAGTAGTTCTTGATGGAGATTTGTCTGATGGATAATAGTGCGAAGAATATTATCTCTGAAAACCATTGAATGTTGCATTTTTTTCCATTGTTATGCAATTGTAGAGTTGGTATATATTTTATTTAGGGAGAGTGTCAATCTTTCCCACATGGGAGTGCAGGGAGAGATTGCCTTTGTTCAAAAAACATCAGTTCTTTAATCTACCAAAAGCGGCATTCAGCAATACTTTTTAAACTCCAGTCATGAAAGAAGATCAGACAGTCTGATAGATTAAGTGGTCCACTTCCTCAAAGTAGGCAAAATTCAGTCTTGCTAGGCATTGGTCTAAATCTAAATTACAAACAATGATTTAGAAACTTGACAGATAAGTTCAGAGTATGCTAACAGTTAAAGAGGAAGGCTCATACTGAGGTAATGATGGAAGATGAATCTGTCCTCAGTGATGCCGTCTTAACTACAAAGAACCCAATGGCCAACTCATATTGTTTGGACAAAAGTGTTTTATGAATGGGCAGACAGGTCAGATTATTTAGCCTGTCATGTTTCAGAAATGGGATGCAGTCCACTGGGAGGTACTGAAGTGTGTTATAGACACTACACTGGAGTTGACATACAGATGCACTTGCACATTATATCCTTCTGCTGAGGTTGTATTTAGCTGCTGTCATGCAAAACACTGATGTTGCAAATATGATCCTGTGTAAAATAGTGGTAGGATTGTTACATCAGGGAGGATTATTTTTATGTCTAGCAACTTACGTTCAACACAAAATTAGGCATACCAAGGCTACTTAACCAGTATGAAAATTTCTCCAGCCTGTTAGACATGTTTGTTTATTGGCAACATGTATTGTATGAGCACACCTCATCACTATAACTAATTTATAAGTTCACAGTTTTGTGGGTAAATGCTAGCCTAGATATCTTTGTTGTCTATTTTAAGAATTGCCAGTTTCCCTATTTGTTTTTTTTAAATAACTTATCCCATTTATAGACTGGTCTTATTCATCCCAAAAAGTAATATATTACCCCAATCAAAATAACTGGGATCATACCTTGGATAATTTGGGGGGACCCACACATGGGATAAAACATGTAGGAGCTACCTCCCTCCATTAGCAATAAAGGGGCAGTCCTAGGGTAAGTTTTCTGTTTCCCATCCACAGAACTAAGTTATGCTTGAATATAGACAGGGATGAACTTTGTTTTATGTAGTTGCAGAGTCTGTTACAGAGAGCACCAGTATCCTCTATGAGATATACCTGTCCTCCAAACCATTGTTTTAATGTTGCAGAAGGGATTTAGATCCCTACACCTAATACTCTTGATGTCATTTGACCTGTTGATGTGCAGTAAATCCATCAGTAATGTGTTGGAGGATGCCTTGTAAGCCAGACACAGGCCATCTCTTAGCAGTCTCTAGAATTCTGAGTTTAGTGTTAGAGCTATGAGTCAGTCTATGTAGGAAGTGGTGTTTAGACCTGGTATCCTTTTAGTAAGGTGTGTCTGTAGGTGGCCATTTGTGGCATATATCTGGACAGATACATGTCAGGGCGGATACTTTCTAAATAAGGCATTATATTCAATGATTGGCCTAATGAGCACTATGTAAAGGGGGCAATGGCATCCCTAGATTTGGACATACTCTCTGTGTTTAAAAGCTTTGCACTATAGAAGGATTTTCTTACAACAGTGAACATGTGTTGGTCAAACATTAGGTAACTGTCCGTATAAGTTTCCAAATCCCGAACAACTGGGTTAACACTTAGGGGCATATTGTCAATGTGGTAGTTCCCCGGGGTAGATGACTTCCTAAAGGATATGATAATTCATTTTTTGGCATTTAGTTTTAGTACAAGATTTTGGTACCAGTTATTTATTTGTGACAAAGCTTCCTGCAGGATGGCTAAGTCATTTGGAGATTCAACGACTGTCATCTGCAAACTTAGTCAGCCAGAGCCCTTTGGTATTGATTTGCACTTCAAAAAATAAATGCTAAAAAGGGCAGGTCCCAGCATAGAACCCAGTTTGAACTGTTATGTTTGTTACTAGAGCCACCACCATTCACATAAAAAAGTGAGCTGCCTATCACTTGCCACCTGAAATATGACACGTAGAATATGACTAACAATACTGTAAGGTTGATTAAAATAGCTTCCAACAACACTGGCCACCACATAAATCTAACTTACTTACATTTGCAAACAATTCCCTTTTATATATATTTTTTTTATGAAGGATTCACACATATGTTTCTGCCATTCTTAGTAAGTTATATATTTACATTGGGGAAAACAATGGATTTTGTGGAAGGAAATGAATAAAATAGATTTTAAAATGAGAATGGATATATTGTTAATGTGAAAGATCTGAAGAAAATTCATTTTACATTTAAAAGCAGATCATAACATCACTGCTTCTGTTGTTTGTTAATTTAGCCATGAAGTAACCAAGCTAGAACAAACATCCTTGTAGGTATTGGCATTTTATTATCAAAATGGTTATTAGCATTCTAGTATCATGTGGTTTCATAATGATCTAAGCATGGCCTTGAACTGCATAAGTTATATTCTGCTCCAGACTGTAACACCTGCTTTAAATGTAATGCACTTTTATAATGCATCTGTTAAGTGTACCATAACTGTATGTTATTGTTTCTGTTTTGTGTATATGTACCCTCTTCCTGGACTGAATCTTGAAATTAGTCCACATAGAGCAGTGTTCTAATCCCATTAGAAATATAATAATACAGTAATAATAATGATGATGAAAATAATAATAATAATAGTAATAATAACAATAATAATAATAGCAATACATCTCCCCTGAAGTAACAACGTTACCACTTCAGTCCTTTCTTGTCAAAAATCTATAGTTTGTGACTGCTTACAACATTAAACTTTTCTTCTAATGCATTGAACTCCAAGAGAAAGGGCAAATTATGACTTTCAATTTGCCATTTTAACAAACACAATCTGATCTAATGATTCCTGTTGATTAAGACTGATACAATCTTACTGAAGAAGCCCTATGTCAGCTGACTGGACTAATATGGAGAATAAAACATACAGGGCCTCATCTCAATTCTGTGATCAGAATGTTATCAGATTTAATTCAATATCATCTAGAAGTCTTCAAAATCAGACACTACTCACTGTGCCATTATAACCAAATGTGAAATGCCATAATGACCCTGACCAAATGTGAGCAGAACATGAGTACTGAATTGTAGAAACAGATCCCCATTACTTACTATTAAGAATTATTTTATAATTTAGCTTAAGAAGAATGGTATCCACAACAGCATTTCCAATTTGTGAGTCTATCTCTAGTCGAGACTCAATGAAGGATGAACTTTGGATAACAAAAAATGGTATAGAATATTTTGTACCTATTTCAATGTAAATATTTTCTGTTTTGGTCCTGGATATACCATTAAAAATTTACAGTTATCTATATATCATGCTGTTATATGTCTGTGCCCAGACCCAGCACTAGGTAACCTAGGCAGCTGCCTAGGGCTCAGTGCTGCCTTGGGGCAAGGCAGCCTGTTCATGTATCGTTAATTTAAAAAACAAGTCTGGACCATGGACTCTTTAAAAAAATCTTCTGCTCGCTCTTTAAAAAACTATTTCCTACTCTGCAGTGTTATGAAACTGCATACACATAGAGCAGGAAATATACTCTGCAAATGAGAAATATACAGAACTGGTATAAGGTTTTACTTTCACAGTATTTTGGCAGGTGGCAGCAGCATTAACACACTGTGTCAATATGCACCAATGAAAACCAGCTATCAAGCGCAAACAGGAGATTTTTTTTTGTTTGTTTTTACTACTGCTTAAGTAGTATACTGACTCAGTGTATGCTTTATAGCACTTTCATTTTTTTAACCTTGGTGACTGGAACTACCAGATTATCTCATGTAGAGCATGTGCACTGACAAAATCAAGGTACTAGGACTCAGCGTGAGCATGAAATACCCCAGTATGAGGACACACTGTGGTTAAGTGACTTTCTCAGATTCAAACCATGAACCTTTTGTATAAGAGCAAGAACCGTATACCTCCACACCAGCCTTCATATAGATGGTCATTAGTTCTTTACTATATGCTATTTGAGGAAGAATCACAGCATCTCTCTTGCAGTTTAAGGGATTGACATCTACATTTTCATTAAATGTGAGTTTTAAGGGAAGAGAAATTTTGTGTTTCTTGTGCTAAGTATGTATTCAATATGAAAGTAATACCATGGCTAAGGTGGGGCAAAAGGGGCAATTGCCCCAGGCACAAAGTGCTGGTGGGCATGATCAACCAATCCCGATCTTTCCCTACTGTAATACTGGCCTTTTTTGTATTGCATTTGCAGTCAGACCCAAAAGCTGTAGTGCTCCATGTATGTTCTGAACTGTGGCAACTGTTTGCTACATTGTAGCAAGCAGTTTGCTACAGTTTAAAAGTTAACCAAAATATGTTTTTTTTTAACTACAACATGAGTACCATAGAGGTCCATGCAGGCAGGGTATAAACTGTAGCAATTGCTTGCGACATTTAAAAATAAGAAATTATGTTGAATGAAGGTTTTAAAGGGACCTGAACAGCTGGGAAAGGGGGGGGGGGTTGTGCATCTGGACACCTGGTTGGTGCACCAGAAGGATGAATGTCCATTCTTCTTTTTTTTTTCCCTCAGCAGTTGAAGAGCTAAGGAACTGGTGACCTAGTTCATAGTACTTCTGACGAGAGTGCTTTGCTTATAAAATGTCAGTCAGTACTTTTTTCTGTAACATTGGAAATAAGTTTTAAATTAAATCCAAATCTCTGTGGTAATTGTAAAAATAAAGAAGAAAATAGCATCTACCCTGATATAAACAGTTTGAACAATGTTTATGGTAATCTGGGAGAGAACAGTCAAGTAATAGGATATTATTTTGGCTGGCAGGGGCCTGATGCATTATCCTGCATAAGTCCCTGTCTGTCCATAATTCTGCTCTGTTGACTCTAGAAGTGTGTGTGTACTGCAATGATACGGCATTACTAGCCATTCAATTAGGTCACACCTTTATTGAGTGTTTTCACAAGAGTTAGCTATTATTAGTGACAGAGTAAGTAGATCAAAAATGAGTTGCAGGTATCCTGCAAGCATGCAGCCCCCCCCCCCAAAAAAAACCAAAAAAAACAAACAGCATGCAGTAACATTTTGTATGACTTGTAGGTGTTTGAACAAAGGCTTATTTTATTCATTGCACTAAAGAATGAATTATTTTTATTTTTATTTATTTATTCCATTTGTTTACCGGGTAATGTCTGACTGGGCCAGGAGCCCATTTTCAGTGGAGACCTCGAGAGAAAAGCTACAAAAATAGTGCAATACTAGAAAAAAATAATAATACTAACAATACTAACAATATTGACAAATTAATTATGTTCAGGGCATACTAACAGTAATGATTATAATGGCAATATTAAATTATGTCAAAGACAAACTACAGTTTCAAGTAACAGTGTGCACTGCATACAGTGATTAAAGGAGACATAATATATATACAAGGCAAGAACAGTGGCAGAATGGTTACAATATAAGATCAGAATGTTATAAGACATAATTAAATCATTCTTAGGCCTAGACTGTGTAATATAGCATAAACATGCAGCATTTTAGTAATATGTTTTGCAGTACTTTTTTTACAGCCTCCAGGAACTGCCAATGGGTTGACATTTGTCAAGTCAAATAGTCTGCATCATTTGGAGTGATGATCAGAAGAGTCTGATCTTCAGCATCCATTCTGTAGTCATTCTTACATGTTGCTGTAATACATTATTCTCTATATGATTGGATTGTAAAGGGTTTCTTTATTTAATTAAAAGCTGCTAATCTGTCAGTTAATGCAAAGCTGACTCATGAGCTATTTCCTGTGGCAAGAATACAGGGTTTGAATCTGTTCACTGATATTCATCCACTGAGTGACATACAGCAAGTCAGTTAACCAGAAAGTGCTGTGAAGTAGGTTGGAAATTGTGTTAGTCTCCAGGGCCGCATGACTACTAACTTTGAACATGTCATTGTTTGCCAGCCATTCCCTTTTGCACTGCTGATCTAGTTCAGGAAATGCTATGGCAACATCACCAGAATGCCAGTTTTTTAAGGTAACATAGACAATTGCTTATCCAAGGGCAGCAGGCACTGCATTTGTAGCTGAATCACACAAATACAGAGCTGTTTGCCAGCAGTAAACTCTGCATTAGAAATAGTTCTCTTTAATGTGGAATTATTCATATGACTTTTACTCCTGCAGAGATTGTGCATATTGACTTAGCAAATGTTACCAGGTGGTTAATATTTCTTATGCCCTCAATGCTCTTCTAGTTAAACTGTGCTATACATGACTGGATCTTATGGTATAATGCTAGTAATAATTATGCAGTTTCATGTAGTTTACCCAAAGCTACCAATAGGATGCATGTAGTGTTCTGGCAATTTTAGTGGTATAACATGTAGCACACTTGGTTTTGATGCAGAAGGTTGTAGGTTCTATTCCAACACTAGAGAAATAGAGTAATAATATTGTAGTGCAGCATAAGAGGGGTGTTGTACTCTTCAGTGTATGTCATCCTTTAAATAAGAAATTAAACAAAGGTTCCATTTGCTTGAGTTGGTAGTAGTCCTGGTTTATGTAAAAAATCCCACAGGACCTATCAAAAAGAGTAGAGGAAAGCTCCCTGATGTTGTGGTCATAGTAATATAAATGACACCTAGGGCTACCACTGGAAAGAAGCCACTAGCCTAGTGAGACTAACCTGGTCAATAAACAATAAATAAAAGTGTTCACAGAACAATACGGGATTTACAAAGTGCCTATAATTGCTAGTGGGGGTAGGGATGGGGGCCCCTATGTGGATTAAAGTACCTTTACGCTCTTATCTCATTATTATTATGATTATGATTATTATGATTATGATTATTATTATTATTATTATTATTATTATTATTATTATTATTACTTTAAGGTCTGTGCCATTATCCCTGGTCCATTGCTCTGTTTAGGGACCCATTTGACCATGATCGGGTTCTGAATCCCAGCCTCATTGGAAGCCAGCATCCTTTCTTTTGATCAAGAAACAGTAACACCAAATATTGCAGAGCTGTGCATATTCATATGAGCCCAACTGAGGATATGAATTTAAACACAAATCCTTCATTTTGTTTTATAGGTTGCCATCCTTTTAGAGGCTTCCAACAACTCAAGTAGTTTGGTCAGGTGCACCTTAGGACTAAGAACAGACAGAAGCACACCATCAGCTTATTTTCTTAATACTAATTGGCATACTGTTGTACTTCACAGCTCACCTACACTAATATCACCTTTCAACAGCAAGAGGCCCAATAGCTAGTGTGAATAGCCAGTTGACCATGGTTTTTACTGTTTCAAGCCACTGTTTGGTAGAACGAATAAGTACATCATATCACATAGGTTTTATACCCTTGTTAAATTTCCTCCAAAGCCTCTACTAATTCAGTAGGAAACTCAAAGCTAACCAGAAGCTTAAAAAATGATTTAAGTGACACTCAAAGTCGTATTTTGTATCCAGCAAAAACCTCAGCAAGTGAACCATTTTAATGTGTGTAGCCTAATACAAGCCAAGAATTCTGTATAACGTCTCATTCTCCTGCCTCTGGAATATGAAAACACTTTATCACATGATAAACATCTGACAGCTCTGGCTGTACTCGTACATTCATGAATTTTCACTATCTTCACTAGCCGCCATTTTACCCCTTCAGAGTGCCTTTATAAAATATTGGTTTCAGGCACTGAAACATTGTAGCAACCTTCATACACAGCATTGCCTAGTCTTAGCTTGTAGAACCCTAATAATGAATGAAAGCCATCTTCTGAATGTGCTACAGTAGGTTCAGAACATTACGGGCATACATTAAGTCATCCAACAATCCCATAGTTCAGGACATTATGGGCATATTATCATCCAGCAATACCATATGTTCTTTGTCAAAATCTTTAATTCTTTAAAGAAAAGACTTTATGCCATCCATGTTAGCAGGAAAGCTAGTCTCCTGCTAGTCATGCAGCTAGACAGTCCTTGAAATTAGATGACTTTGTGGAAATAGTCACCAGTTTTTATATTTTTAACAGACTCCAGGCCTTCCACAGTCCATTTGTGACCAGCAAACTACTATGATTGGATGGTTGACCAAAAATCACCTGCAGCTACAGGTAGCAGAGCATGACTTAACTGCTGCTTGTCCTAGACAGTAGATTGTATATCTTGGCACAAAGTGTTTGCTGTGCTCCCCCATGATTGTGCAGTTTCTGTAACTCTCACACCTTATTTAGACATGAATGTTGCCCTAACTAAAGCAAGTACTACAGGGTTGTACCAACCCTGAAAACAGAACATGTCCTGAAAGTATATATATATATATATATATATATATATATATATATATGTGTGTGTGTGTGTGTGTGTGTGTGTGTGTGTAGAAAAAAATACATATGTATGTGTGTGTGCATGTGTGTGCGTGTGTGTGTGTGTGTGTGTGTGTGTGTGTGTGTGTGTGTGTGTGTGTGTGTGTGTGTGTGTGTGTGTGTGTGTGTGTATGTATATATATATATATATATATATATATATATACATATAAATACACATCCATGCACCATGGATGCACACACTCACACAGGCACTCACATACACAGACATGTACACACACACACATACACACACAAACACACACATGCATACACACGCACATGCACACACACACGCGCGTGCGTGCACACACACACACACACACACACACACACACACACACACACACACACACACACACATACACACACTCACTTTATTGTTTATAATCACTTGATTTTTCTATCCTGAGCCTACAACTAAATTAATTACACTGGCAAAAAAAAAAATTTGTCAGGTGATGAGACTGAGCAAGGGATTAGATACTAGCATTGTGCTCTGTTTCCATTTTAAGTAGGTTACATGAATACCACTGAAGTATGGATATAGCCAGCTGCATATGTAATGTAATTCACTGCGCTGACTTACCTGTGAAGAAAATAAGCTCCTAGTGATTTTGTAGTTCTTTAAAATAAAATATAGTGTAAATTGAGCAGAAGAAATTTGGAAAAGACTGCTACAGTGATGTCATGAGCAAATGGGACTGATTCTAAATGTTTACAGCAAAGGCTCTTTATCTTTGTCACAGAGAACGTAATACAAATTACAGGCAAGTCCCTGAGCCTCCCTTTGACATAGAGAAGACCTATTGGGTAACATTGAGTCTCATCTTACAGAAAAAGCACATGTTGTACCTTGCAGAAGCAAATCACACACACACACACACACACACACACACACACACACACACACACACACACACACGCACACGCACACGCACGCACACGCACACACACACACACACACACACACACACACACACACACACACATACAGACACACACACACACGCGCAAACACACATGCACACACACAGCACACATAAATCCACAATGTTATACTTTAAGTAGCTAGTATTTGACTATGCAAATTATTCTTTTAGCACTGATTTTATTAGTAAGCATGAATGTTTTTAGATTATTATCATTCTGCATTTACCCTACTTTTTTTTGCTTTGGTCACTACTCAAACATGTCTTGGCTTCATAGCCGGCCTTAGGCATAGGCCAACTAGGCGGCCACCCAGGGTGCCGCTTTAGTAGGAGCACTTTTCCAGTATTTATTTGGTGTAGGTAGACCAGGATGGGGGCACTGGGTGGTGTGGTGGGGGGTGCCGTGGTGCCCTTTTGCCTAGGGCACCAGCTGACCTAAGGCTGCTCCTGCTTGGCCTCCTCAAGGAGGATAGCCTTACTATTTGAGAAATTCTGCACTAGACCTTAAAAATTTAATTACTGTAAGAAATCACTGAGGTGGCCATTTTATCAGAGTTGTATCCACCAATGAAGTGCTTGTTAACAATAATACAAATGGATAATTACTTCTATGAAATTCACTGCTCAGAAAAGAAAGAAAAGAAGGATTACAGGCAGGTAATTAATGGACACAGTAATATGCTACTCATTTTGTATCATAATTATATCTTCCCACTGTGGTCAGAGAATTATTTTTTTCTTTAATTCACTACAGGAACAGCTAGCCTCAAGATCTGAGAGCCTTATTTTCAGGGCTAGATCTTGAAAGACATTTTTATCAGTTCTGTTTATAATCAGAAATTTTTTTGTAAAATATGGCAAAATTGAAATCCATTACTAAAGTCCTTAACTTATTCATAGAAGCAGTACAGAAGGATAGCCTACAGCAGGTTTTGTATTATAATTCCTTGCTGAAATGATTCAAGACAGTCTTTAAGATAATCATCGTTGTTTTTTCCTTTATATGTTGGGTTAGATTCAGGAAAACATTGCTGCCTCTGGTGAATTTGTGCAAAAAGCACCACTGCACATGGTGAGTGTAATTATAAAAAAAATTACTTGATGTGGCTGTATACTAATAGTGGCTTAATGAGGTGCTCTGTTTGATAATGAGGTAAAATAAGATATCAGAGCAATTCAGTAACAGGCAAATTTCAAGCAATAGTGCTGCACTTGCTGAATATATGAACTTGGCCATATGCCCATGTTCACATGGAGAACATTGTTAAATTATATTAGAGGTTGTTCCAGCCATAATAAATGTATATTTGCAGAATTTCAGCTGCTATGCTCGATGGTGCTTAATGTTGCCTTGCCCCCCACCATTGGTACCAACTCATCAGACTATAGCTAACATTTTATGGTACTGAAGTTATTGATAACTACTTTGTTGATAGAGAGACTATCCAATAAATCATAGATTATTTGCAGTTCCATGTGAGAGATGGAGTACCTGTCCCACTGGCTACCAAGGTATGCGTGACTTTAAGTATATTAGCTACTAGGATCTTTCAGCAGCCTACTAAGAACACTGTGGACATAACTCAGGCATCTGCCTAGAGAATTATTAATTTTCTTGATGCTGTGCCTTAGCATGTGGAAGTAAATATGTTTTCCACATACTTTACAGAGAGAACAAAAAACATGCAGGAGTTCTATGATATAGACTGTTTTTCTAAGATAATGTAGGGGCATAGATGGTATCCACATTAAAAAAAGGCCCTACCTGGTGAACTAGGAAGGTGGTATATGAATCGCAAAGGATATCACTCTATCAACTGCTATGTGGTATGTAATGCACAACATATCATCCACAATGTGTGCAGGCCACCCAGGAAGTTTTCATGATACCCGTACATTGCACACATTTGACCTGTATCAATGTTTTGCAAGGGGGGGGCTACTTCAAACAGGCCCATGTTAATGGTAATACTGGATAGGCCTTTGAGCCATGACTTGTGACACTCATAAGAATTCCCCATAATCAAAAAGGCCAGGGGTGCAGCCATGCACTATTGCAAACCAGAAACATTGTTAAGTATGTGCCTGGGCTGCAAAAGGCATGCTTTCATGGTCTGAAGTCATCCTTTGGTAACCTGCAGTATGACTCCACCATGTCTACAAAAATATTGACTGTGCATACAATATTACAAAACATTATAATTGAAAAGCAATTACAGCAAGATGGACACTTAAGGGGCCAGCAGATCCTACCACAACATGTGACAGATGCTTAGTCAGTGAGAAATCAGAGGAGGAATAAACAGCAGGGGATGATTGTGCCAGATAAAGTTGGGCACAGTATGCTATGACACTAGTGAAGAGGCAGCGGATTGGCCATAACTTTACAACATAACTACGTAAGAGTTAAGCAGATACACTACAGTAAAATGATGCATACAAAAACATCAAGCTATGCTTACCCATGCATAGAATGTCCACTCTGTCCATCAATAGGCAACCCAAGTAACCTACAAAGGGCAGTTAACATTTAGCATCATTTGCATGGGTAGAGAAAAGAGTACAGTAGTGCATGTCTTTCACAGGGAAGTGTGTGAGTGTGAATGTGTGTGCTGATGTGTATAAAAATAAAAAAATATATGTATGGAAGTGTCAGAATCTGTAGCGGGAAGGGCTTTAATGTCAAGAAGGGCCAGGGTCAGAGGATCAGTGTGATGTGCATGGGGCTGTGGTGTGTGTGTGTGTGTGTGTGTGTGTGTGTGTGTGTGTGTGTGTGTGTGTGTGTGTGTGTGTGTGTGTGTGTGTGTGCTTTCAGAGACACAGCCATGGCATTTGGTGCAGCACTGCTTCTGGCTTAATGGACAGATTCAGGAAGTGCATGACAGAGGACTCAACCTCCGGTACTCACACCTGTCCATGAGAGCTAGCAATGCCAGGAGTTGTACTGTCTGTACCACAACCATGGCTAGATGCTGGTGTGCTACATGACCTCAAAAGATGTCAGCTAGAAGATATATCAACATGATGATGGCCATCACCATGGAGATGCTGTCTCCTGGGAATAGAAATCTCTACAAAAGATTTTGCTGTGGAAGTTCTAGCACTGTGAGACCAATGTCTCACATGTTCACAGTCATTTTAGCTAACATCTGTAGATGTACAAGATAACTGGCTATGAATATGGCCCCTTACCCCTGCCAGATGACCTAGAAAAGACATTGGATGGTCAGTTTATATCCCAGGAATCACTCATATAGGTCATGCACTATTGTAGGTCAGCATGTACATGCTGTATCACCACCACTATTTCTGTCATGGCTGTGGTGGCACTATGCCTTCAAGATTACCCTGTACATACATTGTGTCATAGCCACTGCCATGCCAACATGAGGAGTAGGGTGGTGGCCATATCTTCAGGGAGCACAATTACCGACTTCCTTATGTGAACCTCCTTATCTGGCTATCTGCATGCATGATGACTGGTTCCATGGTCTGCGTAGAGGATGTAGTGGTGCCACTTCCTGTGTCAGACACACACGCCGAACCTCCTGACTGTACACTGTCATCCCCATCATCATTTTTAGAGGTTACATATCATCCAACATCAGATGGGTTCAGTTCCATTGTGCTGGTGCCAGAAAAAACACACCTGTAAATGCATGAAACTTAAAAATATTCAGTGATAGTATGATTCTGTATTACAGACACACATGGAACTAATATCTATACAACTACAAACATGATACCATGGGATGAGGATCATGCCTGTTGATCCCCAGTGAACCTGTATACCATATGTCAGACAGGTTTAATGATGTTTATAGTGACCAAGCGATAAGGATGTGTTGCAGCTATTGATACAATGAAATAGGACCAGGGCATCCACAGTTCAAAATCTCTGAGGCCTGTCCAGCTCTGTCCCAACATCTACTATCACATTGTGGGACACTATGGAGGTGGTACTTCCAATAAGAGAGGCCAGAATCACCTTTGTCTCTGTAAGAGGTGGTATAGTCAATGGACCAGTCTCCAGATGTCCTATGCTCATATGCCATGGCTTCTGATTTATGGATGGCTGTGTGGAATGTTTTGCATGGTCCTCCAGTAGACCATTTCATAGCCACCAAAGCATTGATATCTCTCTCAATCCAGGCAAGATCATGGTAGACTGATCTGTGGTATAGACATTAAAAAGACACTAGCCATGAATACATAGGGCCTGTAGTACCATCATTCTTAGCATCTAGGCATTTTGGCTGGAGGGTGGATGTGGATTGCCCACCAGATGGATCAAGTTTTCTTTTTAATGTGCTCTGGTTTTTCAGGAATAGCTCTGTTGGGATTGAAACCAATGAAATTAACATCCTTGTTCCTGTATGACCCTTTGAAATGTTTGCACTAGTGATGTTCTGCTAGCCAAAGAGCATCCTTTGTTTGTGCCAGACAGTTAAACATTTGTATCTACACATGTATGTGTAGTGAGTATATTTTTCACCATAAAAAAGCACAAAAGTGAAACTGAAACAAACACTTGACCATCACAACTGTACTATTATAAAGGTTGTGGCTAAAAAGATATATACGATGAACTCTACATTAGAATAGTACTAAGCAGTACTTTGAATATAAGTTAATAATCCTGAAACGACTTGATTCAGTATACTTGCAATGTACTTCTTAAGACATTTTTGGCCAACACATTTAAAAACACTGATATATGGACATCCCTTAGAGACATCAAGTAAAAAGCAGTCAGAAGTAACCACTGTGCAAATAAATGGATTTCTAAGGAAAATCACTTACCTTATATAAGCAGATATCATAGTTTTAAGAAAAAAATGTCACCAGAGCCACACTTAGCAAGAATTAAACACCTTTACCATTGTTTCCTTCCATAGAACGATGAAGATCGAAGATGCTTGCTGTGCTTATATCATGTAAATTCACACCGCTGGGCACACTGATTATCAGTGGTTGGCTGGTGACTTCAAATCAAAGGGGGGGCTGCAGGAGACAGCTGAATGGATGGGGCCAACAGGAAGGGTTGTGGCCAACTAAAATAGGATGGAACTATGACGCAGTGGGATCAACGCTGGACATGCTTACTAATTTACATGAAATAAATGCTCAGTCACTATGGCGCATGCTGAATACTCTACACAGCACACATTGTTACAAGTATATATAGGCTGAACACTTACCTCTGCAGTATGTTGCAATTTATAGCACAAAACACAGTGTTCTTAAAGCACAGCAAAATACTTAAATATAACAGATAATGCATAGAGACACTGATTTACTGCTTGTCAAAAAAAAAAATCACTTTTATTAGGTGAAATCCAGAAATCAGATTATACCCATGATTTTTAAGCATAATTTTCAGCCATTAATGGAATTTCATTATCATTTTCTTGTGCAGCTACATGTGTATGTGCTTGTAGATACTCCTTTAAATGGGACAGAGATACCCACAGTAGTTTCTACATCATGTGGTACACAGTTCAAGTGGATTCAGTTTGCAATATAGACTTCAAAGAATTTAAACCACATATCACGTCTGTATTTATTTTAAGTTATTTACTGAGTATATTGTAATATACGTAGCACTAAAGATATATTGCCATTTGAAGCACCCTGAAAGCACTTGCTACGTGTTTCAGTAACCTGTTCAATGTCACGCAACATTCTAACACATGCTGTGCAGTTGGAGAAAGGTAAAAACACACTGAGGTTTGTGAACATGGCAGCTCCTTTGTAGCTGTGTAGTTTGGCCTCTGGCAGTCATTTGTTTATTTTACATACATCAGTGACAGTTCCTTTGCATTCAGAAAATCAACAGAAACTCTCCAATTTAATGCAGCCACTCGTGTCACACTTTAATATTCTAAATAATCTGATAAACCTGTTCAATGGCTACAAGTTTGCATTTTTGAATATAAATAAAAAAGGTTAAATCTGGAAGACAGAAGCCATCTGATATCAACAAAAATAAATTATTTTTAATGCCATAGAGAAATGACTGTTATGGGCACCAAGAGTACAGAATGCCAGCTATGCACAGTTCTGACCACACGCACAGCAATACAATATATAGACTAGATTCATCTATCTTTTCACTGCTTGCTTTATGCTTTTGAAAGCTATTGGGTTGAACATTCATCATCTGGATTTAGTGTCCGGTGCACAGCTCTTTTGGTTTTATTTAGTCGATTTGGAGTGTTTCTTATATGATATAGAAAACATGAAACAATGCGGAAGCTCATTATTTTCATGTCAAAGAAAAATAAACATATATATATATATATATATATATATATATATATATATATATATACCCTCCTCATCTGAGTGAAAAAGGGCTAACAATGACCTTTGAAGTTAGAACTTAGAAGATTGCCTAATGTATGACTCACTATGCAGTTGATCTGAAGCAATGTGCTGTGAATTTTGAATATGGTACATTTGGATGAAACGCTAGGAGTAGTGTTCCTTAAAGACAGGCTGAATTCCATGGAGGATTGTAACAGCAGAACAATCTGAGGTTAACTTGCGTTAACGAAGGTATTGAAAAAAGAAACACTGCCAGTTTTTTTTTTTTTTTTTTTGTTATAGAAAAGCCCTACATTGAAACATTACATTTACCTCTGTGCAGCCTGCCCATAACTATAGAGCACTTGGAGCACCACCACCAAAGCATGGTGGCTCCCCATGCAAATTATTTTCAAACTGCTAAATGAAATAATGAATGACAAGCATTTACTTCTTTGGTTAGCTAAGAAACTTACACAGCACTCTTCATTTTGTGTGGCCAGAAGATTTTCTTATTCTAGGATTTTTCACAGGAAACATCATGGGATAGATAGGCCTTTTCTGAAGCATGGCATTGGCAGCTATGTTATAGAAACGGTATCCCATCTTCCCTGCGATACCCTGCAACACTGAAAATTAAGTGGCAGAACTCTGCCAAAATTTTTACTGCTGCATTCAAGTACTACGGTAAAAAAAAAAAAAACCCTAATAGGAACAGCCTAAAGAAAAGAAGAAAAAGTATATATATATATATATATATATATATATATATATATATATATATATATATATATATATATATGTATATTGACATCTGTGTGTTATCTGAGCCAAGTCCAGCACTGACCTACCTCGGTTTAATAACTTTTATTTCACTAAGTTCACTTACTTGTAAGTGATGGTCCACGGCATTTTCTTTCTTCCTCTCTGTGACTTTGATTCAGCCAGCAAGTGAGCAAGGCAAAGGGCAGAAGCAAGCAAGCCAAAGAAAAAACAAAGATAAAGTATAAAGGAGTAATACTAGAAACAGAAACTTAAGTTAGTCAAGTCAACTTACTTTTTACTTTCACCACGATAGTCTGTAGTAGCACTAGAAGCCAGTAGCACAACGTAAATCCAAATAAGTACTGTGCTAGCTACGGACTACTGATTGTTTCTCACGCTCTTTTTTGAGAAGAGAGCAAGAACCAGTCAGTAGCAATCCAGCCATCCACATCACATATGTGACTGTGGACGTGACAGCCCAAATCCCCTTCTATTTACTGTGCAGTTAAAAACTGCATAGATGTCTGGGCATCACACTGATGCCTTTTCTCATATCTGGACTGTCTGTAAAAGCAGTCTAGAGTTACAGAAATGGTCTGACTCATTAATTAACGAAATAAATAAACCCGGAACTCGACAAGCATGCGCAGTTCGAGTTCTGGGACTTAATGAGTCGGTCAGTCAATATTTTATTATATATATTTAATTTACATGATTTTTTTTTTTTTATTTTAATTCAAGAAACTTTTTTGCTGGGAGGGCTGTGATTTGCTGGGAAGGCTGCAGTCCTGCAGTCCAATGGCACGAGCCACCCCTGCTGATTATGCCAATTAGGGCTAAGCTCATTACTGTTTCTGAATCAACCAATTTGCATGAAGAGCACACCTGGTAAACATCACATAGATTTCTATATGATGTCATGCAAGCGGTTTCACTTCATAATCTCGAATTACTGAAATCCCGAATTTCAATAACCCAAGACTATAAAGTCGAACCATTCACAATACCAAAATCCACAATCCCTAATCACACAATCACTAACATACATACATCACACACCACATAACACACACACCATTCCACCCACAGCACACAAACCACACAACCCTACACTACATATAAGCAGAGGGGCAAGCCCCCCTTCACCCCCCACACCCCTCTACTTGTATGTACCAACTCCGAGGTCGCACATAACATAAGAAAAAACCTCACACCATGCCATCCTCCACTCACTCGCACACAAATACACATCACACATATACAAACACCAACAAATCCAACACTCACACTCACACTTACACCTCCCTACCCTTACCCACACATACAATGTACAAAAACACACACAGACACTCACTCACCTGCAATCTCAGGCACCATAACACTACATGCGACATACTGGAAATGCATAATCACGGGTTCGAGATATTCAAATTCGCTCTTATGCACTTTCGGCATTCTGGTTTTCTCCTTCATGGTCCCGGGTTACTGAAATTCGAGATTTCAGTAATTCGAGATTATGAAGTGTAACCTATGCAAGTACCTTAACTGCTGTATACAGGACTGTGCATGTGTGATCAGCCTAAGATTTCAGGACTGAGAGAACTGTCATATTAGCCATTTGTAGATGAAGTCTCTGTAGGGCGTGTATTCTCAACAATATATAGAGGGATGGAGGACTGTTAATTACACGGTGCCTATATTTTTTGAAATTGCTATCCATTACACAAATGAAAGACATCCGATGGCCATCACTGAGCAGCAGATGTGATGGATAAGAACCGGTCACCCCGAGCAGTGGATGTGACAGATAAGAACTATTCACCAATGTCAACTGCCTGCCATTTTCCCTGAGAGTCTTCAAGGTCAGACATTATGGCTAGAAATGGAGAGGGTATCTCTCATTTTAGGACATAGTAGTAGTGTGAGGAACAAGTTTTCTGGACATCTTCCTTAAGGAGTACAACTTGATACTCTGTAAGATGGCTATACCAGATCCAGTATAAAGCTGAAACCTGGAATACTTTAGACATGGCTGTTGTTCATACAACTGGCATCTCACCTATGGGGGAACAGTGCTATCACAACTGCAGTGACATAAGGCATCACAATCCTAGAATCCTTCACCTATAGGAGGATCAAGTAAAGGGCAATTAGCACTTCTGTGCTGGAAGTGTAAATTTCATTAGCTACACAAATAGCCTGCCACTGTGTTTCCCCCCACAAATTTTACTTTATGCCCTTTTTATGCATCTAGACCTTGAAGACATTGAAACAAATAGGCAGCTGCATAGGAGCAGAATGGAACTCCTAAAAAGAATGCTGAGGTGAGTATATATGTTATCATAAAAATGTTTGTCTTTGAATAGAAACAGTAGTAGGGATTAAAAAAGAATGCATAACTTTCATACCCAGTACCACAACTGTCAGCAAGTGCATAGCTCAAAGACAACAATATGACTGTGTAATGTTAGAAGTTTGTTTTTGCATACCTCCTCTTGTATAGGTGGACTAGTGGGTCTGCTATCACATTATGAAGATGCCTGTGAGTTAAATCTCCCATCGCCCCACAGCTGTGTTCTCCTGAAAAATTCATCTGTATTTTTGTCCAGTACTATCACTGCAGCAGTAGCTGGCCAATATATGGAGCAGCATTGTTAGTTGTTTGATAGAAATTTTCCAAAATGCAATATAAGTTTGATTCCTTTGTCTGTCACCTATAATTGAAATAGGCATGTTTGAACAATATCTTTACTTTCTATAGGTAGAGTATTCCTAGACATCAAATTGCATCTCTTGACAAAAGACACCTGTTGGTCTGTCTAAATATCTCTTCCCATTAATCTTTTGTCTGTTTGACTGCATGTGATGATGCCTGTTGGTTTAGGTCCCTCGTGTGTGTCTGTGTGCGTGTGTGTGTGTGTGTGTGTGTGTGTGTGTGTGTGTGTGTGTGTGTGTGTGTGTGTGTGTGTCTATCTAAATCTTTCTATAGATACATGCATAGATATAGATAGACAGATGCACACATAGAAACAGGCTTCTGAAATGCATGAGTATTAACTAGTTTAAGAACTATATTCTATTTAACTGTATCATTATGAATATGGATATACATGCATTTTTTCCTTTTGTTTGTATTTCTCTCCTCAACATCTTTGCTGCTATTATTTCTCTTAAATAAATTTATTTTCTTTATTACTTTTCTCCATTTCTATTACTATTATATGCAGAAAAACAGCAACCTGCACCTATCCCAACAGCTAGGCCTGTTGGCCCCCTCAGGTGGCAGCAACACCAGCAGCAGTGCTACTAACACCACCACCAATGGAAGCATCCAGCACATCACAGTCCCTGCCTGCCACAGTTGTCTCAACATCTCCTTCCCTACCTGAATCAGGTAGTCCTGCACCAGAATCTGGTGCAGGTGTCTCCAACAATTAAAGTGTGAGTGGAGGTGACACCTTTGTTACCTACTAGCAACATAGAGAGCTTGTGGGGGATATTTTCTACAGGGAGTTAGATACACACATCATCCACATGGTGACCATGCTCCAGTGATTCATTTTGTCACATCCCTGCCTAACACTGGTTCCACCTTCTGAGCCAGGAACCAGTGGTGACAGTACCACTCTCCCACAAGTTCTCAGCTGGCAGAGACTGCAGCTGTGAGCACTTGATCCTGTCCCATAATCTGGTGATTCCCACCCTTTTGTTTCCTTGTTCAGCCATGTTGGTTTTACAATCCTCCCCTCACTATTGTCTTCAGTTTATTTGATGTCTTGTTCACTATTGTTTCCCCTTCCCTCATTTTGTTATTGCAAACTCTGTCATGTCAATCTTTTTCTGCTACCTAAACTAGTCTTTGTCCTGCCCTATTATTTCACTTCCTTCCTCAACATTTTCTTCTTTTCATAAAAAAAAATAAATAAATAAAAAATAAAATGGGCATTTGTTCCACTCAAAAAACAAAAAAATCCCTCCCACCCTGCCTCCATCCTAATCGTTACTTATTTGGCCACCTTCTATCCTACCCTCTGCTTGTTTCCTCATTTTATCTCATTCCTATATTCCCACTTTTAATCTTTAGTCTGATCAAAAACAGATACACATGCCTCACACATACCCAAAAAAGGCTTCTAAATCAGTTATCTGTTTATGGGTGTAACATGTGTGATGAGTCACAAAGACCACCATCTATGCCCTTGTCCAACCAAACAGAAATGTCATTGCTCATTGTATAGCAGCACTGAAGTCCAGTTGATATCATTTCCTATGTCATGTGGCCAGGTTGCCATCAGTCACACAAATGAGATGAGCATTGTTACATGGTAATGTCTACATACAAAATGGGGTAAGCATATGCACTTAATCTGACTACTTGCCTGACTCAGTCTGTTAATGCTGTGAATTGTGAAGTGACAGTGCACAGAATGGAGAGTTCAGAATCCTTCAGGGCTGGCTGGATTTTTTTTTACTTATCTGCTTCCATTTTGTAAATGCGTAACACTCAACAGCTATGTGCTTCCCTGACATCATATGTGTTGTAACGTCTGTGTCTCATCTCATTAATGCAGTGTTATAGAATTTCACTGATGAATATAATTGGTTGAAATCCCTTAGGTTCTGTCTTTTTTTTCTAATTCCAGTGTGTACATGTATAACATTCACTTACTATTACTTCCCTCAAATTTTCAACATCTGTACTTAACCTTGGTAATGCAGTGATCAGCAGAGTAATGAATTCACATTCCTTGAAGCCTGTCTTTTTGATTTCTGCTTCCATTCTGTACAAGTATAACACTCATCTGCTATGAGCTTCCCTAATATGCTATGTTCTTCTGCCACTGTGCCTCAAATTGTTAATGAAATGATTGGCAGAATTTCCCTAATAAGATTAACGTGGTTAAATCCATTGAGGCCTGTTTTTTTTTTTTTTTTTTTTTTTTTTTTTTGCTTTGCTGCTTCTATTATATAAAAGTGCAACATTCACCTGTTATCTGTTTCCCTGACACCTTTGGAGCTCTCCGGCTTTTATGGCTCACATTGTTAATACAGCATTTGGTAGAATTTCACTGATGAGGGTCACAGGCTCAAATCTCTTGAGACCTGACTTTTTTTTTCATTTTTTTTCTGATTTCAGTCTGTACATGCATGACATTGACCTGCTATGTGCTACACTAACACCTTCACACCTTCAATGTGACTGCTTGCATGGCTCATCTTACTAAGGAAATGCTGCTTAAAGTGTTGCTACATAAATACATACATACATACATATATACATACATGCATATATTCATACATACATATATACATACATACATGAATACATATATACATACATACATATATACATACATACATACATATATACATACATATATTCATACATACATATATACATACATACATAAATACATATATACATACATACATATATACATACATACATACATATATACATACATACATACATATATTCATACATACACATATACATACATACATAAATACATATATACATACATACATATATACATACATACATATATACATACATACATACATACATACATATACATACGTATACATACATACATACAAATGTTTCAAGCACGGGCATTAATGTCCTTCTAGCTTGCCAATATACCAAAACGCTTGTTCCCATAATAAATGTCCAGGCTGTTCTTAAAAATATTTAAACTAGTACTTGCTTTAATGTAATTTGTTAGTCTGTTCCAAGCATCAGCTACTCTGTCAGAGAACCAATTAGTACACTTCTCATTCCTATAAAATCTTCTACATAGGTTATCTGATGATTCTCTAGTACTTTCTGATAACCTCAAACATTCCCAGAGGTAGTTGTCCCTAAATATCCTATATACTTGAATAAGATCTCCTATTAAATATCTGTAAGAGACACTGTACAAGTTCAGATATTTTAGTCTTTCATAATAACTTAGATTTTCACATCCATGGATGCCCTTGGCATATTTCCACTGTACTAGACAGATCTGATGGTTCACATATCTTTATGGTCAAAAATGTATGTTTTTCTAACATTTAGATTACACTACAGATACATTGCTAAAACATGTATGTCAGGAGTGATGTAAGTTGGTACATCCTGTTATTTTCAGTATCACTCCTATCTTGTCTGAGTTTCACATTTTCGAAGTTCAAGTACTTCAGGTCAATATTGGTGTGTATGTGGCATAAACCTTTCTTCATTGTGCTCTGCATCTTTAATTTGCTCATCAGTTGCAGTCTTCTGTCCACTTGTATTTTTTCTTTTGCTTTGTTACAATCTGTATTCTTCACTCCCGGGCAACCTTACATTACTTTCTTTCATAAGACATTTCTCTGCTTAGCCTTGCATTTTTGTCTTAAGTTACAATGACTGATCACTTAATAGAAGGATGCAAATAAACATCCATGGTCTTGAGCAGTAAACTTTGAAAAAGGAATTATGATGAGGAAAAGAGGAATTGCTGAAACCTCTAGTGCAGTCTTTAAGATTTTCACTTTTCACTGTAGTGTGAGATGTACACATACATGTACACATATGCTTGCCTGTAAAAGATCTGAACTGCAAACTGAATGCTCATGACTAACCACTTTTCAGAATTTTTTCTTTATCATCTGTGAGAGGGGTTTTACCATAACTAATCTAGAAATTTGTGCATGGTCAGTGCTTATACCAACAACTCGTACTTTCTCTGGCCATGAGTTGGTCTAACATGATCTTCATGTAGGCCCCTACTGACGTCACAATGTGCAGCTTATTGTCATGCATGTTGGCCTGGCTACATGCACTGCTACTGAGTCTTGGGACTTGTCATTCACACAGTAAACAGTGTTGGCTCCTCCGTGATCACAGATGTAACAGTTCTGATTACCTGGGAATATTTATCTGCATTTTCCTAATATTACAAATAATAAACATTAGCAGTTATATGCATCTATTTAAATCCTTGTTGAGAATATCTTTTTTAATTATTCATCCTAGTTTTATCTAAGAATTTAGTTTCAACTACTGCAACAGCTTTTTCTTTGCTGTACTAAAAGACATGCAACTAAAAATAGTAAAAAGAGTCATTGCCAGAATGTTATAACACTTATCACTGACCTAGACAAGCAACTCACGAGCTTAATAAAAACATTGCCAGAATGTTATAACACTTATCACTGACCTAAACAAGCAACTCACGAGCTTATTAAAAACATTGCCAGAATGTTATAACACTTATCACTGAAATAAACAAGCAACTCACGAGCTTAATAAAAACATTGCCAGAATGTTATAACACTTGTCACTGAAATAAACAAGCAACTCACGAGCTTAATAAAAACATTGCCAGAATGTTATAACACTTGTCACTGAAATAAACAAGCAACTCACGAGCTTAATAAAAACATTGCCAGAATGTTATAACACATCACTGACCTAAACAAGCAACTCACGAGCTTAATAAAAACATTGCCAAAATGTTATAACACATCACTGAACTAAACAAGCAACTCACGAGCTTAATAAAAACATTGCCAGAATGTTATAACACTTATCACTGAACTAAACAAGCAACTCAAGAGCTTAATAAAAACATTGCCAGAATGTTATAACACATCACTGAACTAAACAAGCAACTCACGAGCTTAATAAAAACATTGCCAGAATGTTATAACACATCACTGAACTAAACAAGCAACTCACGAGCTTAATAAAAACATTGCCAGAATGTTATAACACATCCATGAACTAAACAAGCAACTCACGAGCTTAATAAAAACATTGCCAGAATGTTATAACACATCACTGAACTGAACAAGCAACTCACAAGCTTAATAAAAACATTGCCAGAATGTTATAACACTTATCACTGAACTAAACAAGCAACTCACGAGCTTAATAAAAACATTACCAGAATGTTATAACACTTATCATTGAAATAAACAAGCAACTCTCGAGCTTAATAAAAATCCACCACACCGAATTTTTAGTTAAAATACCTACCTAAGCCAAAGAAAATCACAAAGCATTTTTTTAGTTATATTTGTAAACTCAAAAGCACAATGTAGCAATGCACTGAGCTGATTGTGAACAGTTACCTACACTGAGGCTGAAGATATAGCAAACTTACTGGCCAATGAATTTAGTTCTAACTTTACCCCTCTCTTCCCTCCATCTGTCCCTCACGATATACCTGAAACAAGTTCATCTTTAGCTATCACAATAGAACAAGCCCTAAAAGTGCTATCAAAAGCTAAAAATACTGCATCAATGGGTCCTGACATTATCCCTGGATAGCATGATGCATGATTTAACCACACCCCTATCAGCACTTTTCAGCCTCAGTACAGGATTTGTATCAAGTGATGGAGAACGCATGGAGTCATTCCCCTGCACAAGGTAGGACTCTCCACAGCCCCATAAAATTACAGACCCAGAAGTCTGACCAGCCTTGTATGCAAAGCCATGGAAAGACTTATCATGGAATTAATCAATCAGGACATACAGAACCTGCAATCACTGAAGCCATCTTAGTATGGATTCATCAGGGGCAGATCATACTTATTCAACCTGGAATTTTTTTGAAAAGGTCACCAAGGGAATGTATGAATAAAAACAAAGAGTAGGTAAATAAAGCTCCTCTTAATAGGTAGAGCTGACTGAAAATAGATAAAAAGAGGCAGCAAACATGACCAGTGGTAAAAGCAAGAAAACCAAGCTTCCTCATACTTTCAGTCTTGCTGCCTCTTTTTATCTATTTTTACCAAGGGAATAGATGATGGGTGGGAGGTTGGCATAATGGCTAAGGGGTTTACTTTACAGACACAGAGTGCAGGGTTTAATTCTCACATGAGGTAATTGGATAGGCTTAAAATGGCTCCCAAGGGCAGTTAGCCTAGCACTAAGCTATGAGCCTATGAAATAGTCCAGGAAGGATTGTCTCAAATTAATAACTGGTGTCTTTTCTCAGCTTTTCCAAAGCTTTTTATACAATTCCCCACTCAGGCATAGTAGAAAATCTAAATAAACTAGCAATAAACACCCATGTCACCCACTGGATTACCAACTGGCTCACAGATAGGATGCAGATATTCAAAATAAGGGAAGTTACCTTCACAAAGAGACCAGTCACCAGTGGAGCCCAAAGGGCTTTGTGTTGAGACCTCTTCTGTTTGGCATCCACTTTCTGGAAGTAAAAGCCAATAGTAAAGGACTCTGGCTGACTAAGATTGCAGATGATTGCAAACTAGGGGCAGTCATTGAATCTGCAAATGACTTAGACATCCTGCAGGAAACATTACCTCAAATTAATAACTTGTGCCAAAATCATGGACTGAAACTAAATGTCAAAAAATCAATTATTGTGTCTTTTGGGAAGTCATCTACCCCAGAGTACTACCACATTGACAATGCACCCCTAAGAGTTGACACAGTAGTTTATGATTTGGGAACTTATGTAGACAGTGACCTACCTTTTGACCAACAATTTCAGAGGTTTTTGCTAAGCTAATGACCGCAAGGGCCTTTTTAAGCCTAGACATTCATCCCAAATCTCTGACACATTCTGATAATCTTGATAAGTGTAAGCAGGGGTTTGGTAGATGAATCATTTTCAGGTTACCAGTGTCCATTAGAGACATACTAGGTGCCAAACTGGGGATGAATTTCTGGTTTCCCATCCAGTTTTCTAAGTTGCACTTGAATTGGGTTAGGGAGGAATTCTGCTTCACATGGATGGGGAGCCCGTTCTACAGATGTGGTAGTTTCTGTGATACATACCTATCTCTCCAGCAGGAGCTGTTTATATCACAGGCAAGGTTTAAGTAATTCTGATGCTGTTTGTTTTGTGGATATGCATGAGGTCCATCAGTGTGGGGTCTGACAATGCCCTGTATGTCAGGCATAGATCTCCCCTCAAAAGCTTGTAGGAGACAGAATACAGGGATAGGGCCTTGAGGCAGTCTGCATAAGACATTTTGCTTATGCCCTGTGTTTTTTTAGTGAGAACCTCTGTCGACATTCCAATTGTTGGATATGCCTGGTTAGGTACATACCAAAGGGGGTATTGTACTCAATAATATGTCTGATGAATGCCGAATACATTGTAACAATGACTTTCTTGGACTTAGATGCCATACCTTTGTTTATTAGTTACACAATATAGAATGATTTCCTCACTACTATAGACACATGATGGTCAAAGGCTACATTACTATTTATGTGTGTCCCTAAGTCCCTGACTACTGGGTCAGCTCTAAGGGGTGTGTTGTAAATATGATAGTTACCAGCAATGAAAGACTTCCCAAAGGATAACATTATGCATTTTTTGGCATTTAGTTTTAATCCATGTCTCTGACACCAGTCATTTGCCTGTGTCAGCCCCTCCTGGAGAACATTTGTGTCAGTAGGAGATTCAATGACAACTCCTAATTTGCAATCATCTGCAAATTTAGTCAGCCAGAGACCACTGACATTGGCCTTGACTTCTGGGAAGTAAATCCCAAAAAGGAGCAGTCCAAGGACTGATCCCTGAGGGACTCCACTTGTGATTGGCCTCTATGTACAGGTGGACTCCCCAGTTATAACTTCCTGAGTCCTGTCTGTGAGCCATTTGGGTATCCACCGGGTGACATATGGCTTTGTACCTAACCTCTTGCGTTTGTCAATAATGCTCAAGTGGGGTATTGTGTCAAATGCCTTCAAAAGGTCAAGGTAGGCAGTGTGAACAATTTTGCCCTCATCCATTGCTTTGGTGACCTGCTCAAAGAAGTCCACCAGGTTGAGTAGGCATGTTCTGCCCTTGACAAAACCAAACTGCCTTGGGCCCAATGTCTGGAGGTTTACTATATCTCTGTTGATAATCTCCATAATAATTATTTCCATGCCTTTACATGTAAGACTAGTGAGACTTGTGTGACTGTAGCTTCCAGAGTCTGTAGATGGTCCACCTTTGTGCAGAGGGATGGCTGTTGCCTTTCTCCATTCATGAGGCATGAGCACTGTTTGGAGGCTACAGTTAAATAGTAATTCCAGAGGCCCTGTTTCATGCTGTTTAGAAGGCATCCTGTGATATTGTCTGGGCCCTTTGATGCAGTGTTCTTGGTCTTAGAGAGAGCATTAAGGACCTGTTCCCTAGTGATAGTAGGTGAGGTTGTACTTGATGATTTTTCCTGAGTTAAGGTTGAGGGGGAGAGAGGGGTAAAGTTGGGGCTGAATTTATCAGCCAGGAGGTTTCCTATGTCTTCTCGCTCAGTATACATGGCTCCATTTACAATGCACTCTGCACACAATTGTGTACTGCCTTTGTGGTTGTGGACATGGCTAACGAATGCTTTGTGTTTGTCCTTGGCCTGGGAGGCCAAACTTACCTCAAATTTGGCTTTGGTAGACTTTATTTGTTCTCTGAGTTGTGTGTTTAGATTGATGAGAGTGCTTTTATCTTGCTGGATATATATCTTATTGTACGGATGTCCTTCTGTACTGCACAACTTGTAAACAAAGGGATTGTGTCTAGATCTAGAGATGTTATTCTCCCCTTTGCACAGCAATTATTAGGCCAATCACTGAATATAATTCTGTCCAGAAACATGCAACACTTGGAACACCCCCATAGATGCCCCACTTAAAGGTAAAAGGCCTAAACAACATATCCTACATGGACTGAATCAAAGCCCTGTCACTGTAATTGGTGTCCTACAGACTGGTATGAGATGACCTGTGTCTGGAATAAAAGGCATTCTCCAACATATTTCTGATGGATTTTCTGCACATGACATCAGAAATACTTGGTATAAGGATCTAAACCTCTTCTACAACATCAGCCGAATGGTTTGCAGGAAAAGGTGCATGTCACAGAGGATACTACTGCTGTGGAACAGACTGTTGATTACATAAAATAAAGTTTATCCCTGTCCATATTCAAGCACAACTTATATATATGGATGGGAACAGAAACTTTACTCGGGACTGCCCCTTGTACTTCTAGTGGAAAGAGCAGCTCTTAAATGCTTTATTACATGCATGGGTCCCCTCAAAGTATCTATGGTTTGATACTAGTTATTCTTATTAGAGGGAGTCGATAATTATCAACCATGGGATGGTTAAGGTCAATCTATAGTAAACTCTCTGTTAACTGGCACCCATGGGGATTGATAGAAGCTGGATAACTGTATTTTTCTGGTTGTTTGAGCGCTATTATTAAAAATAGGCCTGACTAATACTGTATCCTATATTATTTGTTTGGTTTGACTTGTTCTTAGACTGGGGAGAGAGGAAATGTATTCTTATCTTCCTTTTTGAAACTCTAAAACTTTAAAAATTTAAGGTATGTTTCTGTGGGGGAAAAACAGAAATTGAACACATGAAAATTGTGTTGTATTTCTTCGATTTATTTGCTGGTTGCTTGAGAGTTCTGGTTGCTTGAGTTCCAGTTAACTGAGAGTTTACTATATAGCCAAATGGGATAGGCTATTTCAAGCAAAAAAGAGAAACGGAAAGACTTACAATGGCCCACATAGGCAGCTAGCCTAGTGTGTACCTGTGAACCTATGAACACAGAAACCTATCTGACTGTCATCCCAAAATGAAGGCATATTTGAGACTTACTTCAACAAAGAGGTCATACTAACAAACTTATCTTCTTTTTTTTAGGTGTTTCATAAATGCTTCAGTTTCATGAAGTTAACCTATGCAAAGTGTAGCATCAGGTTCCACTGGGCAGCAAGTCATTTTTAATCAGTAAAGTAAAAATACTGAAAAACATTTGGTTAACAATGGGCATTCAGTTTGTAGTTCAGAGCTTTTTTAGACAGACATATCCATGTATGTATACATCGCACACTAAGGTGAAAAGTTGCCACATGTTAAGGAGAATATATTGAACGAGAAGTTTCAATAGTTCCTCCACTCATCTTCATACTTATTTTATTCATGTTTACTGCTCAAGGGCATTCGTCTTTCTTTCTATCCTTTCACAAAGAAGACAAATATTGCTATATAACCCGCTGCTGAACATTGGATCCAAAGTATTTTATGGTTTTACATTAGGAAAGGTCTGAACAATAGTAGTTCATTTATTCCTGGTTTCCTAAGTAAGAGCAAGGAAATCAACAAACAGAACATTTCAAGCCTGTATAATAAATCATATTCAGATGTCCCCTCCGACCATGAGATGGAAAATGCAAGATAGACAAGAGGAGAATTTGAGGCAAGCCATCTAATTAATTGGATTTACCATGAAGGTGATATGAGTGTTCTGCTTGACAAGTAGTGAGATAGGAAACAATTTAGGATATGAATTTACCACATGAATGTCATATTTACCTGTCAATGATGGTTTAAGTCTCTTCACTGGGCACTTGAGGAATTATTTATTCTGCAAAGGAATAGGATGACAAGGAAAAGTCAGGTTATTCCTGGTTTGAAAGACTATATACACATGACCATGGAGTAGCCTATATGAATCAAGTACAGAGAGAAGGCTGTCAGTCTGTATGGATAAATACTTTTGAGGGCAATGATACATTGAGTTAGCCATCTCTGAAGTCTCTCAAGTTGAGTGATATGTTTCAATGAATACTTGCAAAAAAAGAATATTACATTCAATAATGGGTCTGATGAGATATTAGTAAAGAAAACATTGTGACTTGTTTGCATCAAGAAGATGCACCCCTGAAAATTACTTCAGCCATGAGATAACTAATTGTCAGCAATGTTTCATTGATCATTTATGACAGTGTTTGATTAGATGGGTGTGCCAGATATATCTAGAGCATGATGCAGGAATATTTTGCTGAGCTCTGTACTGTTTGACTGAAACCAATTTGGTAGATTATGAGTGATGTATAATGTTTTGCAAAAGTATGGTTTGTGATATTAAATGCTTGCAACTAGGATTGTGTCTGTGTGTTTTTTTTTCATTTGTATGAATATTTGATTGCTTATGTTGTAAGTGATGGTTTAATAAGGATGTGTCTTGTTTAAAAAAATTGGGCAGAAATTGAATAACTTATGCAATGTGGCTTAGGTTATATGATATATCACAATATATGTCAAGCATAGTGTTTGTTAATTTTAACTTCTTAATACAGTTTGATTGCTTTCATATAAATGTAAATGTGCCTATGTCACAAATAATTATTCAATAAAATGATTAAATAAAATTAAATATAATACATTTTTAAACACTTAGTTTGAAACTACTTTACTCCCACCAGTTGTTAACATAGTTTAACCCATGTTGAAGCAACTGTGAGTCAGTGCAGGAATGGAAAACAATTTTTCAGTCATTCACAAAATTAGATAACCACAGACCAGGAGTGCTGGCCTGAAAGTCATATATTGGTGATAACTTTTTTGCTTACTAAGGTAGCTCTTCTAACTTGAACCTCTAAGAGCAGAGGATTGGCATAATGCTTAAGATCTTTACCTCACAGATACAAGATTCAAGGTTGATTCTGATCTCTGTTCATTGGCTAGGCCTGTAATAGCATGCAAACTTGCAAACTGGTAGCCTAGGACTTCCTTATGAACCACACAGGTTCTGTCACACACCATGTTTGCTATCCATTGCACTACATATAGACGTCTATTCATATTTAAAAGTCTCTTTCTGATATTGATTCATTTCTGTCAAAAATGCATTTTCATTTATTCATTATTTATTTCAAGTACTACTTTGTGTCCTATACTTTAAGGAGCAATTTGATGAACAAGCTCTAAAGTGCTAAATAGGATGTTGTTAAACATATTTTCAGATTTGTCAAGAAGTTATAACTAACCAACAATAACAACTTTTCCTCTTCAGCTTAAGAACTCTCAGGTCCAGAGTTCCAAAAAAACAAATATAAAATAGAGGCCATTAGCTCAATGACCACACACTTTAATGGTAAAACAGCAAAGCTTTGGAG
The DNA here is from genome assembly GCF_019279795.1 of Protopterus annectens. Taxonomy (NCBI): domain Eukaryota; kingdom Metazoa; phylum Chordata; order Ceratodontiformes; family Protopteridae; genus Protopterus; species Protopterus annectens. The sequence goes on from NC_056737.1 coordinate 1,384,893,160, forward strand.
TCACAAGCTCTTCTTCAATGCATAAACATGACATAAAAAATTCCATTTTTAAATACTAGTCCAGCCAATAAACAAAAGCATTCCATACATGTGACAATGACATCAGACAAAGCATTTTTCATTAAAACTATAGCTTTAAAATGTATACTATATTACATTAAGCTTTCTAAACTGATTTAATACTATTAGCAAACTTTAGACCTGGTGGCATATCAGACATAAAATAATTGATCCATTTTATACTCAGCAGTTTCAGTAGCATTAGCAATATCTCCACCTCATTTATTCACATAAATATTCTGTAAAATCCTAAATTTAAACGTATGTGATCTGCCTTTCTCAGATATCTGTTTGTAGACTGCATTAGTTTCTATATATCTACGTACCTCAGACAAATGTGGCCTTATTCTTTCTTTTAGTTTCATGTTGGTTTTACCTATATAGAAACTGTCACATTCTCTGCAATTTGCAATATATACAAGGTTATCAGTATGACATGTACCAGAAGTCCTAATTGTAAAGTCTTTTTTGGTAATAGGGTTTATGAACTTATTATCCATATTAATCTCACTACAATGAACACAATTATAGCAGGGAACAGTACCTAATCTATTAAGTGTATTACTTCCCTTATATACTCTCTAAATCTTTACTGCATAGAATCTGTTTCAAATCCTTCTCTTTTTTATAGATAACTTGGGTTTCTCACCAACAATGGTACTAACATCAGGATTAGAGCACAAAATAGTCCAGTTCTTACCAATAATTAGTTTAATCATATTGGTGTAACTGCTATATTTTAATAGATATTCCATTCTATATGACATTAAGCCACTATTTGCTTCTAAATTCTGAAATGCTCCAGAAGCACACATATAGGGTCTTGCTGAATGTTGTCTCTCATCAATAACTAATGTTTTTTGCAGTATTAATAATAACATCAGTATAACCCCTACTCTTAAAATCACTAGCCATACTATCCATTTCTTTCACAAAATTCTCCTCATTTGTATTAAGGTGACTTGCCCTCATGAACTGACTTTTCATTACACCCTTATACATGTGTCTTGGATGGATACTATTAAAATGAACATATATTGTGGCTTGTACATCCTTTTTATAAATTCTAGTGTCAAGATTGTCATTATTAATCAAGATTTCCACATCTAAAAAATGAATATATTCATATGAAGAATTCACATCAAACTTCAAAAAACTGGTAGTTGGATGCAGATATTGTACAAAACCATCTAAGTTTGCATCATCACTATACCACAATCCAAATATTTTAAAGAAAAGTAGATATTTATTTCTACATGTACCATTAGAATTGTAAATCCCATTCTCTTCCCATTTAGCCAATACCAAATTTGCATAGGTATTGGCAACAGGGGTGTCCATAGCAACCCCTGAACATTGATGAAAATAATAATCATTATACATAAACACATTACTACTTAAAACTATATCCATCATGAGACATAAAAGATCACCCTTACTATTTGAAAATAATTTATGGCTATATAAGTGCTTCCAGCCCAAAATCATTGGGTATCACTGTGAACAAAATGCTGATGTCCATGGTTGCATAAGAATCCCATTGGCTATATGGACATCAGACTAGGCCTTTAAACTCTTCAAAAATTAATTCATGTCCTTAATGAAGCTCATACTATGTGATAATAAGGGTGCAAGTTGTTGTTCCAGATATTTCAACAATGCAGCAGTAATCTATTTACTTTCCGAGACAATCAGTCTCATGGGGGGGGGGGGGTATAAAGATTTTTATGAATCTTGGGTAACTCGTAAATCATGGGAATGACTGGATCTGACATATATAAATAGGTATAAACATCCGGTGTAATTGACCAGTCCATCAATAGATCATAAAAAAATGTTTTCACTTTAGTGATAATGTTAAGGGTAAAAGCCCTGTCAACTTTCTTAAAGGTAACATTCTGCATTAATAAATCTAACATAAGTTCATCATACTTTCCCAACATGAAATAAAACTTTTTCCCACCCTTATCTGCCTGTTTTATACTAAAACTCATTTTTTGCAAGATTCCACATAGCTTCATGCTCATTTAAACTCATATTAAAATATTTACAACTTCCACTTTTTTTTAAATGGAGGTCATAAATCTCTTGTTCACACATTATATAAAAAGCTTTAACAGTTGGCGTACTAATCAGCACAAATGTACTAGATCTCTTAATTATGTTATTTTCATTATCACAAGTATTTTTATACATGTTTTAAATCTTGTAAACAAACATAATTCAGTTAAAAGCTCATTAATAGTGACTTGACATGAAGGTGTAAATGAGATACCTTTACTCAAAACATTGATTTCAGTTTCATTTAATACATAACTACACAAACTAACTATATTGTTGTCCACAAAATTCATGTCCTTAATGTTTTCTTGCTCCTTGTAACAAATCCTACCTTGTTCTGTTTTACTGACTTAGAAGCTCCTCTTGCTCCTACTACATTCTGACTTCTGCTTCGTCCCATCATTCATTGCTTGATTTGAACAGGTTGTTGTAATTGAAACTGCATAGTCAATAAAAAAGTATTCTCCCTTTGTTCATTGATATCAGGACTCACTGTTCCATTAACCTCGTAATCTGCATTCAGGTTTGCCCTTTGTACAAGAGTTTGAACATCTTTCGGACAACAAGGTTGCACATTATTAAAATTATCTAACTGGGAGACAGCGTCTCCACATTAAGGCAAACTTATACTTTGTGAAACATTCTATGCATGACTATCCACAGGCCGTGACAATCTGCTAGCCGTTGGATTACTAGCCGAAGTGACATCACGTGTATATCTGTTTTCCGCCAATGAAAAATGTTATTCTGTTTAAAGTCATTGCTGTCCATTAAAATCTTATGTTTCTTTTGTACTATAAGCTTTTCTTCAAACATTTTTAATTTATCTAATAAGACATTATATTTAGTACATACGAGTGAAAAGTCAGATTGAATTAGTGAGTTTATCCTCTAGCTGTTCAATCTCAGATAGTAGCAGTGTCATTCTCTGAGAAAAATCATTTATCAGCCACATATAGTCAGCAATTATCTTATGATTTAATTGCTACCACTTAAGTAGTAGTTCGCAATATTTGTTGCCATATGTTGGCATCTTAGTGACACGCAAACCTCTTGGTACTATCCCCATTTCTAAGTACACACAGAAACTGAGACTTTGCCATTGTAACCTTTTATAAAGCTCAGTTTTAATTTCTAAAGTTTTAATGATTTTAAACAGTTCATTAAGTTCAACTGTATGCACCTCATTCTGTACTGTTGGCAAACTAGCATGTATATTCATGTTTAGTAAAGTATTATGATGTGCCATTAAAAATTGCTTATTTCCTTGCATGGTAGATAGACTGATGTTTATAACTAACATAGAAGATTATGGTGAGTTGCCGATCATAGCCAACTTTTTATGTGTTCGACACATGGATGTCAAAAATTCACCTGTTGAGATTAGTAGGTTAGGATCGGAGACCAGATCTTAATTCTTTGTAGTGTATGGATTTTTATCTGCTCCATGAACTACTGGTTACAATAAAAAAGAAAATATAAAACAAAACAAACAGAAAAATGTTGTGTTTTGCCTGCTTTTAAAGCCATAAAGCATTTAGTGAGCTCTGTCAAGAAGGTAATGTAACACAGTCCCTTTTGTTTGCACTTACCTTCCATGTCTCTCAACTGTCCAGATTTTTGCAGAATATTCAGATTTTTTCCTCATATGTTTTGTTTGTTCTTCGTAAATTCTGTAGTTTTCAGACAAATCACTGAGGACTGAATTCATAACGACATACAGGCATTTAAGTTTCAGACTTCGTAACCTTCAAAAATGCAGGCAAATACATCCTGTTATTCTTGCAACTTTTTAATTTATAACAGGATTTCAGGGACACATTATCAGAATGGATTGCAGGCAGAAACAAATCTTTAATTTTGCCTCTGTCATTTGCTGTTCTGTAGTGGCAGATTTTACTGCCTATCCCAAGACCGGACCTTAACCACTTAAGTAGGGGGTTGCTTAACATTTATCAAGATCAGTTCTCTTTCCACTCTAGCACTTTACTGTCTTTTTCTGGATATTGAAGCGTAGACATCATAATCCATGCACTACAATTCTCAGACACATTTTTTTAAAACCATAGCTGGTAGAGCAAAAAACTACGTGGATATTATACCTCATGCATACCATTTAAATAATGTAATTTTTCTTGTCAGTCAAATCCTTCTTGCCATTAGACTGTTCCTTTTTAATGTTTACAAAGCTGTGTAGTTATCATTTCAGCTCATATGCTAACTGCAAACAAGAAACTGTTTGTCTTGCAGCACAATGTAATGTTTTATAATGCTCCTCTAAATGTCAGTCATACATATGTAGGAATGTATGCATAAACAGATATATACATGTGTGTATGTTTATCTGCGTGCGTGTGTGTGTGTGTGTGTGTGTGTGTGTGTGTGTGTGTGTGTGTGTGTGCGTGTGTGTGTGTGCGTGTGCGTGTGCATGTGCGTGTGCATGTGTGTGTGTGTGTGTGTGTGTGTGTGTGTGTGTGTGTGTGTGTGTGTGTGTGTGTGTGTGTACTTCCAGGTATCTATTTTTTGTTAAAGTACCAATATTACTCAGAACTGGAGTTTACCAATAACATCAATATATAAGTAATATGTTTCGCCAACAAGGTTAGAAAGCAATTCTAGCTTGCCATTTAAGAAGTGCATTATCTATTTTGCATCTAGGGAAATAACATCTATTTTAAAAATGTAGTCCTAAACTTGCAGATAATTATAGTAGCAGACATTATAATTGCATCAGTGGTTTCTTTGCATGCCCTACTGTAAATGTGTTGGTATTTTGCACTATTTCACAGTCAGTTCTCATTTATTAAATATGTTGACTGTTTTTTTTTTTTTTTTTGTGCAGTACATCCTGATCAATATACACTGGGGACCAAAATCTCCTGCTGTTCAATTAAACAGACTGTTGCACTAAATAATAGAGGATAATAAATCTATATTTATTTTGTGTCTACTGAAGTATTACATAAAATGTATGCACCATAACCCTAAGAAAATCACACGTCACAACTGAGCCTTTCATTAAAATGCATTTACAGATACTTAAATTAAAAAGGCTTTATACAAATCCTAACCAAAGGGTCACATACAATGCACATTAACCTTTACATTAGTTACAAACTGCTTGCACGCAGGATTGATTTAAAAAATTTAATTCACAAGACACTGTACCTCTGTATGCCCCTCTTTAATTAGTTATTCTAAAATGTATATTTGAATAATATTTATGCAGATTAGACATATTGTCAGAAGCAAAGGCAGTTTGGGTAAGATGGAAGCTGCATTTTTTTTGTTAGCTCTGAGTCTTGGTCTTATTATGTTGCTATATGGTTTACTTTTTTGTTTTAATTTCTCCAAATGCTTAGGGCTTCTAATACTGTGACAGCAATTAATCTGTAAGCTTAACTCAGCTGATGATTAAAGTTCATGAAATTAATAATGCTTTGATCTTTTATGTTTGCCAGCACTGCTCTTCTCAGCAAATGCAATCTACCGAGAATTGCCTCCTTCTGAAGTTCATATAGAATTACATGTATTGGTAATATATTTAAATATGCTTGAAAAAATTGTATTAGTCCTTTTGCTGCTATTATTATGTGGGTGTCTTTATTCCACAGTACTCTAGTTTCTACTTGCATATCCTGGAATTTTATAAATTTATGTTTTTAGTACACAGGACACTATCATGTCCGTGCTTTTGTATTCGAATGATTAATGCTACTTTGTCTTTTTTCTTCATCTACGATATGTGTTTTTCTTGTTTCTACATTCTTTTTTTTACTCAATTTTAATTTTCAATTAAATATAACATTTTTAAATATCATTTTAAACAACTATATACAATATTTACATTAGCCTGACTTTCAACTATATACACTGTTTATTAGTGAATATAGAATTGACAGATTAGTTATCAGAGTTACAATATTAATTATTGCAGAGTGTCCAACAAAGATATATCTTTCTTCCATGGATTATTTACCAATGGCCTGGGATAGATTCGTAGTTCTTTGATTTTTATTTCCATCGAGGCAGTTTTCCTCAGTAAAGTGTATTTGAATTCCACCTTCTGGTTAAGCATTTCCTAGCTATAGCAAGTATTGTCCACGACAAATACATATTTCTCTTATTCAGGTAGGGACCTTCATTTACATTTAGTATAATCAATGCTTTAGTTAAGGTAAAAGATTCATTAAATAAAGCTTGTAAAAAACAATTCATTCCATTCCAATATGATTTAATTTTATCGCATTCATAAAAATATGATTCCAGTCTGCTTTACTTGGCTGTTCACTCCTCCAGCAAAAAGCATTTGTAGTAGAACTGATCTTCTTAATTATATCTGGTGTTAAAAATGCTCTATGTAAGTATTTACAATTAAATATTTTCCAGTACTGTGTGTTAGAGTTGTAATTAGCTAATAGTAAGATGTTAGATTTAATTTCTTTTGTTAACTGTAATGACTGGCCTTTTATTAAGAACTGCCAGTATGATGGTTTGGGAATTGTTTTATATGTTATTAACTCTTTGTATAGATTGGAAATTAAATGTTTCTTTTCACAATTATTATATGCAAATTCATGTAGACAACTTATTAGATTTGGTATGTCTTTAAATGAGGAATTATTGATTAATCTGCATAAATCTTAAGTGTATATTAGAATGCTTTATAAGGTTAACCAGTCCTGTGTTGGGATATTGTAAGTAGTTTTTATCATATGTATATCTAAAACATTTAATTTTTTTACAAATTGAAACCAGCATAATAATCCATTTTGTTCACAGGAGGTTATTGTTTCCCTATATATTTTGTAAGGAAAGTTCTTAGTGACGGTAAACAGGGCTAAAAGATCAAACCAAAGTTTTAGATCTATGTTTGCATTGATAAGTTTCCTAAAGGAATTAATGTAATGATTAATTAGAAATGTTTTAGAAGGTTTTGTTATATTATATTGTATACTAATGCATAGTATGTACCAAGGTTTGTTAGCTTTGTCTAGTATTAAGAATTTTTTAATAGATTAAATTCATTTATTAATATAACCGTTATTAATTCTTTCCAGTTGACAAAATACTTTGGGTTTATCCAATCTATTGTTTTAAGCACAGATGCTTTTATATATGTTTCTATTTCTGGGAAGTTCAATTCTCCTTGTTTCCAGGGTATAATGTGATGTGTTAGAGCTACTCTATTTTTTTGGGATACCATAAAGCTTTTGTTAAACATGAGTTTATTTCTTTAAGAATGCATCTTTCAGGAATTAACTGTATTGCTAATGCTACATATAGTATTTTTGGCAGTAAGACCAGTTTTATTAATTGCAATCTGTCTTCAAAAGTTAATATTATTTTGTTCCACTTTTCCATATATATTTTTATTGTTTCAATAATGTTTTTATAATTTATTAATACTGTTTCATTTAGATTTTTGCATAACACTATTCCTAAATAATTTAGCGAAAGTTCTTGTTTTCCTATAATGGGTTTATCTATAACTTGTAATTCCTTTTTCTTATTTAAAAATAGAAATTTTGATTCTGATCTATTAAAGTGAAGACCTGAAATCTTATAGAATTTCTTCATTACTTCTTCTAGTTCTTCTAATGACTCTCTTGGGTTTGATAGGGTTAATAAAATAGCAGTGACAAAAAACATTATTTTAGATATGTACTGGTCATAGATTTCTATTCCTTTTATTCTTGGATTATTACATATTATTTCTCAAGTATTTCTATAGCCAAAGCAAATAGAATAGGAGATAGGGGGCATCCTTGTTTAGTACCTTTCATTATATGGATAGATTCTGAGGTGAAATGATCTAATTTAATGTAGGCTAAGTTATTAATATATATGTTTTTTAGTAATAAAATCAAGGAAGGAGGAAAGTCATATAATGCTAAAGTTTTAAATAGATATTCCCAGTTGAGGAAATTGAAGGCTTTTTCTATGTCTAATCCGATTACAAGTGTTTCTCTATATTCTTTATTCGCATAATCTATATGAGTAAGTTGTTCTTCTTTCGGTTTTTCCTGGTTAGGGGTCGCCACAGTGGAACTCCAGTCTGCTAATGATTGGCAGTAGATTTTTATGGTGCCGAGGTGCCAGCCCAATGCCCAACCTTCAATGAAGACACACCCATTCACGCATGTCTTTAGAATGCCACCGCAGAGAGGACATGCAGACTCCACACAGAAGGTGCTCCAGCCAAGTATCGAATGGGAGAACTTCTTGCTGTGAGGCGACAACACTACCGCTGCTCCACCGTGGCTTAATCTATATGAGTAAGTATCCTTTTAATATTGTCATATGTGTGCCTGTTATATATAAATGCAATTTGGTCATTATTAATTGTCTTTGAAAGTGGGGTTTTCTTTCTATTAGCTATGATTGACATAAATATTTTGTAATCATTATTCAGTAATGATATAGTTCTGTATGAGGTGCAAAGGTTCAGTGGTTTATTATCTTTTAGAATTGGTGTTATGAGAAAATATTTCCATGAGGGTGGTATTTTTGGTTCTGACTGGACTTCTAGCAACGTTTTATGAAAAAGGGAGATTACTGTTGAAGGGAAGAGTTTGTAAATTTCCATAATTATACCATCTATCCCTGGAGCTTTGTTAGATTTACTTTATTTTATCTTGTCAACAATTTCTATGTAGGATATAGGTTTTTGTAGGTCTAGTTTTAAGTTTTCTGGATTTTTTTTTATATTAATAAGGTTTATATCTAAGTTTATTTGGCTGGTATCTAAATCTTCTTTTTTGAAATGTTCCATATAATAGAACTGAAATGCTTCAAGGATGTCTCATATATCTAACACTTTTCCCCCTTTCTTTTCATGATATACATTACTAATGTTATTTGCTTTGGACTGCATTTTAATTTTTGTAGATAAGTGATATAGATATCTGGGGGAGGTGGCTAATGAATTTACTTTTATTTTTTCCAAGGCTAGACAAGGTTTGTGTGCTAAAATGTCATTATATTTTTTATTTAATTCTTCTGTTTCTTTTTAACTTCTGGGCAATTTTGATTTTTTTTCAGATTTTGCTGTCAAGAGTCTGGTTTGCAAGTCTAGTGATTCAGATTCCCACTGTCTAACTTTGTTTTTGTACCAGCTAAGGATCTTACCAAATAAATTTGCTTTTAATGAGTCCCATACCATGACTCTACTGATTTCTGTTTAATTAATTTCAGGAAATAATTGTAGTCCTGACAACATCCAGGGTCTTAATTCTTTAATTTTTGTGATATATGATGGAATTCTAGTTGAGAAGATTAATGGTTAAAATTATATTTGGAGTTTCATTATCAGTGAGTCATGATCTGGGAAGGGACATGGAACTATTGAGAGGTTGAGGATTTTTGTTTGTAAATCTTGAACTATGAATAATTTGTCTATGGTCTTTATGGGAAAATAATAAAGATTTATCATCTTTTATTTTAAAAGTGTCTATTAAATGAAATTAATCAATCCATTTTTTAAGGATTTTGAAATATTTGCTATGCAAAAACACTTCTTGGTGGTTTCAGAAGCTTCTAAGGTACAATAAAAAATTCCTCCCAATATAAGGTTTCCTTTATAATTGTTGGAAATAAAATAGATGTGTTTTTTAACCATTCCTGCTCCAATTCCTGGGAACCAATATAGATAGGCTAAAGTCCATATTATGTTACTAAATTTGACTATAAAAAATTCTAGTAGATCTTCCTTGTCTTCATATTTATAAATAGCTTTTGGAGTACTTATGTTTTTCTTCCAGAGAATTGATACTCATTTTGTCTTTGTTCTATAGGAGAATTGAGCTACGACAGTATAGTCCTTAAGGTTCCAAATAAAGCTATCATTAAATGTAAAATGTGTTTCCTGGAGAAATTCTACTTGTGCCTTATCTAGATTTAAATATTTTAGTAAGTTTGATATTTTACTTGCATTATTTAAGCCATTAGTATTTAAGGATAAGAATATTAAATCCATTTTAAGTTATTGTTGGAAAAAGCATTTTGTTTCTTTTTTTTTTTGTTTGTTTCTACATTCTTGACTGTTGGTATTGGATTATCTGATGTAATTAGTACTTTTTAATTTTCAGTTATTCTTTGTGGTTTATGTATTATGTGCACAATCACAGTCAGAATTTAACAGTCTTGCCACATTTTTGTGATTTTCAGTGTACAGACTGGTGTCTGGTTGAGATCTGTATAACAATATTTTTTGTTCAGCCCTAAATCATTATCTAAGGCTGTGACTTTTACCTGGATTTTGGGCACTATATCTGGATGTGGGATTATCCAATTAGGAGACTTTCTTAGTTTTGTCAGATTTTCTCTGGCAACTGCTTCATTTCATTTCATATCTTATCTATTAGCATTTTTGTTAGGATCAACAGGATTTTTATAAATTCTTTGAATATTTTTTTTTTTGGTTTTAGGTAGTGCTACTTTTCTGCTTTTTCTGTTGATGTGTTTTTTTTTTTCTTTCCCAGTTTTCTACAAAAAACTATTGGTCATCAATGAATTGCATGTTCTTCAATATTCTCATTGCCTGATGAATTGTACCATGAGGTACAAACTAGCAGTGAAGTCAAATCAGCCTATTTCTACTTGACTGTACGATACTCCTCTTTCTTTCTTCCTTTCTTTCTTTCTTTCTTTCTTTGTTTCTTTCTTTCTTTTTTCCTTTCCATGTTGCTTCCTTTCTTTATTTTTGTTTTTTTTTTCACTTATTTTCATCATCATGGAATTATTTATCTAAATGATCAGTCATAATTCTTGCTCACTCTATTTTCTCTCATGTCCCTGTTTCACTTAGACACTAATATAATTTCATTAATTTTCTTCAGCTTTTTGGCTCAAGATGCTGATACATGCTAATGCATCTATCAGACATCTGGATACTGCAAATAATCCAGTCAGAAAAACTGGAAGGCCATGATTAATTTTTAGCTGCATTTCATTCTTAGTGTTGTTGAGAACGCATTTCTTTTTTCATACATGTAAGGGAACAGTCAATGTATTTAACACAATTAATTTTACACAGAAAAATTAAGAGCCAAGACTAAAATTTTAAGCAGTCATATAATGATCAAAGAAGAATCTACCATGTGTAAAATATTTTTTCTACTAAAAATCTAAACTGCTTCAGTAGATAATAGCAGCTTATATCAGGAATCATAAGACTGATCATAACACAGGGTAAAAATCTGAGAATTCTTAGAATATGATCACCAGTCAAGAAAAGTTGCACACACACACACACACACACACACACACACACACACACACACTCATATATATATATATATATATATATATATATATATGAATAAATATATGTGTATATATGGGTCTACCTTCTTTGAATGAAATCACATTTCAATGAATGCTACTTACCTGACAGTACTTCACTGAAGCTGCATTCAACGAAAAGCATGGACTGCCAACATTTTTTTTCCTGTAAAAGAAACCTCTTAGCCACCTTGGTGAAATTTGCCCTCTCTTTAGTGTAGTGCAATAGTGTGATCTCACAGTTGGTATATTTAAGTAGAGGGGTGTGGGGGGCATGAGTGCTGAAGCCCCCCATTTTGTTGGGTTTACTTTTGGTCCATTTAGGTTTATTCCCATTGTGGACTAGTGGTTCCTTTCACAGGGAAAGGATTTCGTCAGTCTGTGCTTTCGGCTGAATGCAGCTTTGGAGAATTGATGTCGGGAAAGTAGCATTCGTTGAAACATGATTTCATTGAAAGAAGATAGATCCATATAGATATATATATATATATATATATATATATATATATATATATATATATATATATATATATATATATTATATTATATATATATATATATATATATATATATATATATATATATATATATATATATATATATATATATATATATAAATATATATATATATATGGTTCTACCTGACATAGTCGAAACCACACAACACCGACAACGACATCACCAACACCACATAATCGACAGTGCATTAACACGAAACCTCACATACCCGACAATGAAATAACCGACGGTACACAAACACGAAACCCCATACACTGCACACACCACAATAACAACAATAAAAAACAAAACACATCCCCATTCCACAAACCACACACACAACACAAGCACACCAAAATCCTTACAAACCCACACTAAACCTTACATACACAACTATCGACAACCCTAACCCTAAGGTCCGTCACTATCGCACGCATACCTAACCCGCCTCCCTAACCCTAACTCACTTAACCCGCCTAACCCAAAGTCTATCCCTACCGACACTTACCTAACCCGCTCCTAACCCTAACTCACTTAACCCGCCTATCCCAAAGTCTATCCCTACCGCACACTTACCTAACCCGCTCCCTAACCCTAACTCACTTAACCCACCCTATCCCCACAGACCGTCAATATCCACACTTACCTGACTCGCACCCTAACGTCCGTCACTACCGCATACTCACACAGCCTTTTCCCATGTCGGCATCCTCGGCGTCGGTGTTGTCATCCGTCGTGTCGGTCTTCTGCATTGTCGATGTTCTGGCACTCGCGATCCGCGTCGGTCTTCTTCATTGTCGATCTTCTGGAGCTCGGGATTCCGTTGTCGGTGTTCTACGCTGTCGACTAAGTCAGGTAGAACCATATATATATATATATATATATATATATATATATATATATATATATATATATATATATAAACAAATACATATATATAGAGAGAGAATGGAGAGAGAGTTAAATATAGATGTATGTAGACTGAGAGAACTGCAGGATGTAAACCTAAAAAAGCATGGCAGAGATCTTTAAAGTGTGCAAAGTAAGGCATATGCATTGAAATAACATGATAATGAAGGCTAACCTCATGAAAAATAATAAAAAAATAAAAGAAAACAAAATTCAAGCCACCAAATGGTAATCAATATGGCACTTGGCATCAAACAAAGCAGAATAAGTCATATCTCAAGCAAGTATGGCTTTATCCTGAAAATGTGCTGTATAAAACAAGCATTCAGTGAGTGTGTAAGCTTTATAAGGGTAATAATAATTTTACCATATTTTAGATACAAGCAATAGTGAAAGCAGAAACAAGTAATTTTAAATTGCCTTAATCAAATAGTTCCCATCCTCATTAGAGGTTCCAACATACTCCGTCTTGTCCAAACAGTCGTAGTTGCTGACTGTGCATCACCTATCATATCCTCATTGGTCACATCAGATCACTGCATTATTTCATTCACCATCCCCCAGATTCACGAACCCTCCGTGTAAGACCAAATAAGTTTTACTCGGTGGCTGCATTTGAACAGTATGATGTCAGTATGCTATGAATATTCATGAGGGCACGCAGACTCAACTGCAAGTCTAACACGGACCGTGCAGGAAAGCAGGGGGCGTGTCCAACTGCCGAGCAGTCTAAAGGTCCATGCCCCTGCAAGTGTCCGAAATGCAAAATTTCAACACACAAGAGCAAGTCCGCTCAAATGTCCATGTACTCAACATCACACTCCCTGACATTGTAAACCCCCAGCACAGTTATAAAAAGTAAAACATTTTAATTTTTGTTTTTTTTCTAATTCCCGATATAGCTGCCCGTATTTGCGCGTGTGTCAGCGGATGTGCCCATTGCTTAGCTGCAGTTGGCAATCCTCACATGGAAGAGCATAAGAAGGAATGTTTATGCAAATTACGCCAAATAGCAATAACATAATGGTAGAGCGTTCGTACAAAGTGGAGGCATTCACGGCTCGAGTCCCACCACTCTCCTTCTTATTTATGTTCTAAATTAGTATATGAAATAATTCCTGACATATATGATTAAAATTTTACTAAAAAGCATTGAAATGGCCTATGTATCAGTGAACAAAATATATATTCATAAAGGATCCTGACATATAATTGCCCGCAGTTAAGCAGCGCTTTACCCAGCACAATATAGTTGCCCATAGCTAAATAGCGCTTTACCCAGTGCAATAGGTTTGTGCAGAGGGGCGCGCAGTGCCAACCAGTGCACCGTAGGGCAACATGGAGCAACATAGAGCAAGGTTACCTAAACACAGCCACACCCCCTAGCCTGTCTGGACAGTAGTAAAATAAAATGCAATGACAAGGTTCGAACCCAGGACTCTGTGCACCATAATCAAAGTACTGAATTAACATACATATACTTATAAATGGTAGATTAACTATTACTAAGCAGGTCTGCAGTCAGACGAGAATTTTCAAAAATGGCCAATCACAAAAAAGTGCGAGAAATGCGGCATATTTAAGCTCCATAGGCGGGAATACTCACCATAACTGATTGTAGCTTCCATCTGCAGTTAGAATGGCTGGTGCTGGAGAGGGTACACACTTTAGAGCGCAACTTTGGGGCATCGAGGAGTCGAAATACATAGTTTGGCTCCTTGTACACCGTCATGAGTCAAGACTCCTGCAGGGCCAGTTCCAAGGGACGGAGTACAAGGCAGGGGCTTGGAACTGGTTAGCTCATGACCTCACCAGTGTCACAGGCGTTCCTCGGACTGGTGAGCAGGTCTGTCACCACCATGCAGACCTGAAGAGATGGAAGCAGGACCTACTGAACCAATGGATACAGGAGGCCCGTGGGATGCAAGATGCCCCAATACTGAGTAGGTAGCCATGGAATGCAGTATGTAAGAAATGCTAATTGATTCTGTATAATGGATAGGTATGTCTCAATATCCCTTCATTTACTTCACAGCTGCAGGTGTCAGTGCTGCGAATCAGCAAGCCTATGCAGATAGGCTGCTAAGGCTGTGCCACCAGGCAAGTTAGTGATTATTCTGCATGTGTTGTTATATAAAATAGGTGAGAGAGCCTGAAAGAATGTGTTGTAGCCCAATAATACAGCCATAAAATGCCCTGAATAATTCCTCTGCATGTACTGTTATATAAAATAAGTCAAGAGAGACAGACAAAGAGAGTAGTAACCCATTAAGAAAGGTAAAATATGTCTGGAATAATATCTCTGCATGTACTGTCATATAAAATAAGTGAGCGAGCCTGAAAAAGAGTGTTCTAACCTATTAATAAAGGTATAATATGTCTTGAATATGTCTTTCATATGCACTGTAATATCAAATAAAGGAGAGAGCCTGTGGAAAAGTGTGTAATGTAATTAATAAAGGTATAAAACCTGGAGTGTGTCTGTGTCACTTACTTTGAAATGTTGTTGTACCCTTGCATTATACAAATAGTACTGTTTTAATAAGTGATGGCAACCCACAGTTGGGCAGTCCCATCTAAAGTGGTTGAAGGAAGTGCTAGTAGCTGTGAAGCATATATACAGTCCTCAACAGTCAGTTACTGGCTGGCATGCATAAGTAAATCTGGCACATGAGTAGCTTGCTAATTAGATCCCTAGAAATGTGAGTGTGCTACAATAAATGTAGGGTTCTGTACAAATCTAACTGAAAATGTCATGTGAACACATCCAGATATGTAGATAAAGAAATATAAATACAATCAATAAATAAGCAGTAACATCTGCATCTTGGACAGTTAGTATGTCAGATATAGGTCAGCTATATAATGAACTAGCCAAACCCATTACACGACCTAATGCATGTTGCCAAGTGTAATAATACATGTAGGGGATATACACCTGCAGCCAATAGGAATGTAGTGTAGACTAACTGTACTTATAAGATGTTAATTGAGGTTTCTTTCTACACCCTACTGTATGTGCATAAACAATGCAATTCCATAACTCAATGGGTATGTGTAATCTCAAAACATTTTTTGGGACATATGTCCTATTGTTCTATAAATATCTGCATTCACTTTGATGCATGTGCCCTGTTCAAACACCACAATCATGGTGGCCTGTTGCCACCAATCATTCCTGCATGCTGCTGGAATGTCCACTGTTGTTCAATATATGCATGTGTTATGCTTGCTGTTCAACTGTTGGAACCTTGGTGTGTTGGGTTAATGGGAATATTACTGCATGCTGTTACAACTAATTTGGAATGCTGTTGTTTATGTTGTAATTAAACACACCTAATCACAGAACGTATGGGAGGGCTGGTCCCAGCGGACCCACCTGTCCCTTCTCAGCTGGTGAGTGCACCTGGCACCAGCAGGTCCGGTGCCCAGCCAGTGCTCCCCTCCTCTGTTGTTCCTGTGCCACCTTTGGCTAGAAGCACTGCAGTGGATGGGGCTTGACCCCGTGCAAGCGTGGGCAGAGAAGGGCCACCTGTTACCCTTCGAAGGGTCCAGGCTGTGGTGCATAGGGCGATCCAGCATTCAGTCGCTGATCCCCTACACCAGCTCGAGGTGAGAGTGGCGCATCTCACAGGTGAGCCTGCCTGTCCTACACAGCCCTCAGCACAGCCACCCTCGGGGCTGTGAAAGTGCAGTGGTGACTGCCATTGGGTGGGGATCTCAGTTCCACTGTTACCATCTGTGGGCTCATGGGCTTGCGATTTCCAAACATCCATCCCCATCAATTGTGTTCACCTACCCCATGTGTCATACTCCACCCCTGTATGCATCTTATTTGTCTTGTCTGTTTACCTCCCCAACCTACCTCCCCAAATATACCTATTTCCTCTACCTCACTTTCCACTCTCACCTGAAAAAACAAAAAAAGGGCAATCTGTACCCATAAAAAAATTACGCACCATACATAGCTGCCCATTTCACACACATGTCCACTGGACATGTAAACTGATAATTCCAATTGGCAGTACAGCATACTTTGTTGTCCTTAACCCTCTCTCAGGGGTGGAAGGTTTCAAATTTCACTCCAAAGTTATTGCACATGCACAGCTGTTGCTGGTAAAGAAATGGGCAGCTATGGACCTTCCCTACACCCGTCCTGCACATCCCGAGCTTGTTTCCCTACTGTCTTTCCCTCTTTGTGCCCCCTTTTTCACCACTTTCCTATCTCCCCATTTTTTTTCTTTCAAAGAAATTAGCACGGGGGTTAGCGAGAGTAAGCACTTTAAAGCAGTAGCAAGTGGGATTAAGCGAGTGCGCTCATGTGTGCGCTTAGCTAAGCATCGCTAAGCGTCACGCAAACCCACACAAACCCACTTACAACTGCCAGGGCCCTTGTTCTGCTCAGCAGCAAAATAAAATACCTCTGTCAGTCTCAAACCCCAGACCATTGACACAATAGACTACATGAATTACCACTAAGCCACAGCATATATACAGTAACTTTGTGCTCAAATAAAATTATCATGCATTACAATGACTGAATGTAAAGGAAAAATAGGAAGGCCATAACACAAAGCTTGTTCTGTGGATCTTTACCAGCAATTGTTGTGGAATGCATTACATGAGTGTGGTATGAGAAGCAGCCATTCTAGCAGCAAATAATTTTACAGAGGCACTTTACAACCTCCACACAGTATCATAGCAGGACAAACAGTGGCAAATCTGATTAGGGCAGAGGCCATACTACCTAACTGTGACTACTTTACAGGGATGTCCCTGATTGTGAAACATATTTAAGCTGTGTCCCTCTGAATCCCTCTGAAAAGTACTGACGTCAGTCAGAAAGGTGGGGTATTACACAATGAATACTGACAATAATAGCAGTAGACACCGCTTGTACTTCATAAAAGGAGTACTAATCCATATGCACTGCTTCACTCAAGTCTACACTTACTGTCTCTATTATATGTAAGGTGTGCTTCACTTTTAACTACCTATCCCTGACTCCATGCAAAGATGTATCTGAGTGTTTCATAGGCCTGGCTGGCAGAGGCACAAACACACAGGCATAGCAGCTACCCTGCTGTTACACACTCTGCAAATAACTTTGGTAGGACTTCCACAAGCATACCCTTATGTAGGAGTACAACACAGAAATACCAAAGGATGTAGCCATGTACTGGTAGCAACTGACTGTAACAATGCCATTGTAACAGTGATGAAAACACCTGTGAGTTGCACAGACAAAGAATAACAGTGTAACATTTGACTACCATCTGGATAGGTTTACAGTTGGGAACTATGCAGACAGACCACCTGCCTTGATAAACTAACAGGTATACACCAATCCTTTAAGTCCAGTAAGATAACATTCACGCAATAATACATAATGCTCTCTGTATGTCAGCACCCCCCCCTACACTTTAAATACACTTGTGTGTTTAGGGTCTACCAAGGATGTAGGTAGGCATACACAGTACTGGAATTGTCCTGTTATCCTGTGAACCCTGTGCTAATGTCAACAATAAAAATCACAAATCCTGCAGAAGTGAGTACATTAATATTCACAGTATAACAATTCACAAACAGTTCATGTGCCAAAAGAATACTTCTCAATAACTATGTTTGTATGGCAGTTAATTATATGACTAGAAAAGAAACTACATAGTCATATAAATGTTGTGTAAGCATTTGTAGGGGTGAGTTAAACTCTACACTGATAGCTCTGTACTTCAAGTGGCAACAGTCAGGTCTGAGTACAAAATGTACATCACTGTCTACACCTCTAGCTTCAGATATAAGAAGTATACCAACCTTCTGACTTACACAACAGTGTCCACAGCAAACAAGCATGGGCCCCACTTTGGAAATCTGAAAGGGCTACGCCTACATACCTTAGCAATTTATAGCACTGGGTTCCTATGACAGTGAGTACTGCAATTACCACACAGCAGGCTGTATGCATTTACCAAATGCTGGGCACCAATTGGTGCAGAGGGCATCACATGCACATGCGCAGATACCTATAAAAGCAGACTGTACTTGCTATCCCCACATGCAATCATTACATTGCACGTGTCAGCAACTCTAGAACCCCTGGAGAGTAGTGACAAACTTTATTACTTAATAAAGAAATCTTTACTTAAGTAAAATATATATTTACTTAATTATAACCTAAATATATTAATTAAGAAAAAAAACTTAATTAATAACCAACAATAACAACCAAGTAAAAAACTTTACTTAATAAAAAAAAAAAATGTCAAAGCATCACAGATGGACCTGAAAGTGAGTAACAGGTATGTAACAGATTTTAAGTTACCGGCAAGTAGTAGATGTTTATGAATAGCACTGTACATACACTGAAACATGCATATGTGGCAGCAGTAGGTATGTATGCAGTGATGCCATGCATAACTACTGCCATGGAAAAATTAATGTGTAGCTGTATGCAGTGTGACATAACTGTGACATATGTATCTCAGCACTATATGTCGAACATCTGAACATGTTATCTACGGTCTGTACAGTACTGCGTATAATGGCAGTTTGGGAGAGTAGTGCAAACACCTATAAAACTTGGATGCGACAGAGTAAGACATGCATGATAGTCACATAATGTGTAGCTTAGCATTGGCAACTGCTGTACCAGGCTAATATAGTAATGTTAGCATTTGCAGCTATATATACTCCCTGTACTATTACTGTATGCAGACATGTGACAACTGTCCATGTTGTAGCAAGGCCCAACAGGTCATCCATGAGGTGTACGAACTTACAACAGTGTGGACCCTGTGTGTGTATGGCACACACATATAGAGAGATATTTATGTGTCTGATAAATTAGCATCTGAACATGTGCATAGAGCAAGGGACATACTGCAACTGTTTGTTAAGGGTGGACATTTATATGTTGGTGCAGGTTGTTATGTGCATATTTATATGTAGGTTGTAGTGTGTGGCAAACAAGACAACATACAGTGCTGGCATATGACATGTGGTGATTAAACACCGTGGGTATGATTTGCTAAGTTTTTAGTCTTCCAGATATGGGGTCCTGCTAAAGGTACATGGGCTGAGAATACCTTCCATGCATTCTGCACAAGACTGTGCAATATCATTAATAACTGCATCCCTCTCAACCTTTGCATAATTGATATCCCCACCATGAAAGGTGGACTGTATATGTGCCTATATGTATATCTATTTGTACACCAATGTATGTTCATATGTACGCTCAAGCTCAATGTTGTAAACATATTGCCATCCCTTTTGTTAAAAACCCTGTACCCATGAACTACCCCATAGGTGGTAGTCTACTCAACACCGAAAGTGTGATAAGAGACTATAGGTTCATAGGTTCATACTAGGCTATCTGCCCTGGGGCAATTATAAGCCTAGCCCGATTCTGTATGGCTTACACCACCCCTTGATTTGAATATACTGTACCCTTTATAAGGTTTAGTTTACTGTGCCTCTGTCTAATAGTGACACAGGAGTAATCCCTGGGACAAACCTACGATCCCCCATCCACCTATCAAGATTCTTCTTGAAGAGATTCAGTGAGGTGCTCTGCCTCACATGAACTGGAATTCTATTCCAGAGCGAAGGGAGCCTCTGGTTTATGAACCTGTCCCTCCAGCAAGTTCTATTTATTTCTGTGCTGAGGTTCAAGTCCCTCAAGCATGTGGCTCTAAGGGATTTAGATTTACTGAGGTGGAGCATGTCCATCAATTCTGGATTTGACATAGCTTTGTATGTCAGGCATAGATCGCCTTGAAGTAGGCGGTATGCAACTGAGTAGAGCTGGAGTTTTTTTAACAGAGCAGCATATGGCATCTGTTTGAGACCCTTGATCCTCTTGGTGAGATACTTTTGGGGTCTTTCTAATTGCTGCAGGTGTCGGGTAAGGTACATCCCAAAAGGGGCATTGTATTCTATGATGGGCCTGATGAGGAATGAATAAAGGGGCATGATTACCTCTCTTGATCTAGATGTGAAATCCTTCTTGATGAGGTGGGCTATGTAGAAGGTCTTTATAACCACTTTGACAATGTGGTTTTCAAAGGAGAGATTGCTATCAACTTGGGTCCCCAGGTCCCTAATAACTTTCTCTGTACTTAATGGGTTTCCGCCTATGTGGTAATTTGTGGGCACATTGTTTTTGCCAAAGGGTATGAATATACATTTTTTGGCATTTAGCTTTAAACCATGGCACTGGCACCAGTTATCTGTCTCTGTGAGACCTTTTTGAAGGATGTTTGTGTCAGCTGGAGAGTCGATTATGGCGCCCAGTTTGCAGTTGTCTGCGAACTTGGTGAGCCATAGTCTTCCCATGTTTGCCTGTACGTCGGAAAAGTATATACCGAACAAGAGTGGTCCCAGGACAGAACCCTGTGGGATGCCACTTGTGACCGGTTTCGAGTCTGACATGGCTCCAGCAACTCTCACTCTGTAGGTTCTGTCTTTGAGCCAGTTTGTGACCCATCTTGTGACATAGGGGTTTATATTTAAGCTGGATAGCTTATCTATGATGCCCGAGTGGGGTATTGTGTCAAATGCCTTTGCAAGGTCCAGATAGGCTGTGTGGACTACCTTCCCTTCATCTATGGTGATTGTTTCAAAGAAGTCAACCAGGTTCAAAAGGCAGGATCTGCCCTTGACAAAGCCAAACTGGGTAGGATCTAGTGTCTGTAGGTCCCCAATGTCTTTGTTTATGAGCTCCATGATGATCGTCTCCATAGCCTTGCAGACTAAGCTAGTCAGGCCTATGGGGCGATAGTTTCCAGGGTCAGTAGAGGCTCAACCTTTGTGGAATGGGACCACTGTTGCTGTACGCCATTCTGTGGGCACATATCCTGTAGTGAGGCTGAGATTGTATAGCTGTTTTATTTGAGGGATTAGTTCCTCTTGGAGTTCATGTAGGATGCAACCTGGGACGCCATCTGGTCCCATGGAAGCAGTGTTTTTTGCTTTGGAGAGGGCAGCCATCACCTGAGCATCAGAGATGTTTGGGAGGCAGCCCTCTGCCGGGATAGATACTTGCTCTTTTGGGGGGCAGGGGGTGGAGAAGTTTGCACTGAATCTGTCTGCCAGGATATTGGCGATGTCTGTGGGTTCAGTGTATTTTTTGTCGTTTAGAATCAACTCAGAACAAGTCTGGGAGTTGCATCCCAGGTTCCTAACATAACTGAAAAAAGCCTTATGATTGTCTTTGGTGTCCTGTGCAATTTTTCTCTCAAAGCTGGCCTTGGAGGATTTTATGAGGGATCGTAATTTTTTGCTAGTACTGATGAGAGATGTCTTCACTATTAGGGATTTTGCTCTATCATGTAGTAGCTTCCTCCTTCTGTTGTACAGTTTATTTATGGCAAGGGTTCACCAGACTGGACGCTTGCCTTTGGATGATTGGGTCTTGGTTTTGTTTGGGATAGCATGATCCATGCATTCCTGGAGATGTCCACAGAATGCATTTATATAGGATTCTGCAGTTTGGGCCATAGTTTCCACTGGCCCTGGGGCTTTGACGGATTCCACTTCAGTTTTGAGAAGTGAAAAGTTCGCTTTTGAGAAGTTTTTCACTGTGGTTTTCTGGGCTGGGGGTGTGGTCGGGATGTGGACATCCAGTGAAATTAATTTATGGTCTGATCTTACCAATGAGGGGTATACTTCTGGTGTGGAGCATAGAGTCCCATGTTGGTAATGATCAGGTCTAGTATGTCGTCCCCTCTTGTGGGAGTGGTGACTAGTTGCTCCATAGCATTTGAGTTTATAATTTCCAGGAACCTTTGGGCTAAGGTGCTGGGGCTTGAGTAGTGCTCCCAGTCAATGTTTGGGTAGTTAAAGTCACCCAATATAATGGTGTTCGGAGAGATCTTCATGTTCTCCAATGTTTTCAGGAAAGCCGAGTGGGATTCCTGACTTTGAGAGGGTGGTCTGTAGGATGCTATAAACTGAAAAGCAGCCTTGCCCAATGTTAGTTGCACATGGATGGTATCCGATACTTTGTGCAATGCCACTAACCTGGAGGTGTGGATATCCTTGATAAATATGGAAACTCACCCTCCTTTTGTGGTTCGGTCCGGGTTTTGGGGCCGAAAAGCATGATATGAGGTATAGCCTGGTAGTGCTGGGGTGCTGTCTGGAGCCTTGAACCAGGTTTCTGTCACTGCACAGATATCAATGTTCTCCATACTGAGGAGAGCTTCGAGTGCGTGCATCTTGAGGTTAAGACTTCTGGCATTAAGCAGCATTACCCTTAGTTTCTTGTTCCTTGTGCTGTCTATGGCGGTTGGTTTGACTTTTGAGCCTTGCCTAAAAAAGGCACTATGGGGGTGGCAAGAGCCTTTGCCAATATCCGAAATCCCAGTGGTGACAGGTGCAAGCCGTCCCTAGCGAAGCAACGTGGCTTGTCGAGCATGTCATCCCAGGCTGACAGACACTGGATCCCCTTTGAATGACACCAACATTTTAGCCAATTGTTAAAATCGATCATTTTGTCTTTGTACTGTGGCATCATTCTAGGTGAGGGTAAGATGCTGCTCAAGGTCAGGGTCATACCAGCCTGGGATACATGATCAGAGTGCTCCTCTATGTCTCTTTTCATGTAGTCCAGGGAGGTACATCTCAGGTCATTCACACCAGCATGTACAATGACTGAGTCATATTTGTATTTGCTTTGGAGTGACCTGAGTGCTTGCGTTATGTGGTGGATCCTAGCACCCGACAGGCAGCTCACCGTGACCTTCTTTTTATTCAGCCTGGTGAGCGGGACATCAGTGTGTCTGACAATAGAGTCACCTATTACAAGAGTATCAGGTGTGTTATTCAGCCTTAAGGGCTGTGGCTGCTTGGCACACTGACTTTGTGGGCTATGTGTTGTGCGTGTTTTGTTTTGAGGTAGCGTTTGCTTGGATGTCTGCTTTGGAGGTCTCTGTTGCTTAGGTAGATTTTTATTTAGAGCCTCCGAGTATGTTTTTGTGTATTTATGTGTTTGGTTCACTGATGTGGTGGGACTATGTGATACTGGAATTGTGTTGTGTGAGGTTACCTTCTCCTCCTGACTGGTTACACCAGTTTTGAGATGAGAGAGCTCAGCCTCCAGTTTGGCTAAATAGTTGCATCTCTCACATATATTTGAACCTGTTTGGAGGAGGAGAGGGTTGTCCGTGTACAAGAGACAGTTGTAACATTGCATCAAAATTCCCAGATTCACCAGCTGGACTGGAGAGAAAACCATTGTCTGACCTTTGGACATGCTAGAGTAATATAGGGAAACTGAATTTAAGATGGACCAATAGAGGACAGGATAGTCGTAGAGAGTATAAGAGTAAGTAGTGATTATGGTTTAATAGTGGTAACTTGTAGGATTACTTACTTGGACCAGTGAAGGGCCTTAGAATGAGAATATGGTGTTTAATTTGAGAGATAGAGCAGTTCTAAGGGAAAAAGTGAAGAGCAGACTTTGTGGAGCCAGGAATAGTTTAAACCCAATTAGGCGGCGCTGCCCGCTGTTGCGCTATGCACAAAAACACGCAAAACCGCGCAAAAGAGGGTTTTAAGAGAGGAAGATGAAGGAGTTTGGAATTGACCCAAAACGGCCAACAAAACCACAGTTTCAAGTCAGTAACCACTCCCACAGGTGCAGGCAGGCCGCACAATGTCTTTCACTGCCACTGATCAACAGAGAGACCTCCCCCCAGCCCAAGCAAAAAATGGCCTCCAAGAAACTTACAAACAGTTCAAGAACAGCAAGCCTGTAACTGAACATTTTTAAATCTCAGAAAAGCGGGAAAAAAGCAAGATTTTTTTTGTTTTTTTGTTTTTCTCAGAGATATCAGAGGTTCACAAGTATCAACAAGTTATAACAGTGCAGTAAATGACCCCACACAAGAGTGCTAGGCCAAAGACAGATAAATGCAAGTTTTGAGAAAAAAACGATTTTAAAAATAAGTGCAAACAGGAAATTCAGTAAACAGCTCTAGGTTGTGCTCTAAATACAGTTACTAATTCAGAAATCAAGTTTAACAAGCCAGAAAATGCTCAAAATAGGCAGCTATGCAGAAAAACTTAGCAAGTTATGGGACGCAGGTGGACAGTAGTGTCCCTATTGATAATCACAGTGCCACACTAGTCATGTAAACTGAGTATGGTCCACATGTCATCAGAAAAGGTGTGCCATCCATGGAAAAAAAGGTCAGTGTTCCACTGTACTCATCAGTCATAACACCCATCATAGAGTACATTGGCCCTGTTGATATGTATCTCAGAAGACATCCACAGCGAAGGTAGATGCCAGACACATACCTCACAAAGAGTATTACCAGACTCAAACAGATGCCCTATGCAGACTGTCTTACTAAACCATAGCTACACTGTGTTGCATACCGCCTACCCAGAGGCAACCTCTGCCTAACATACAAAGCTATGCCAAACCCACAGGTGTTGGACATGCTCCATATAAACAAATTAAACTCCATACAAGCTACACACTGTACTGATCTAAACCCTGTAACGTCAAAAAGCAGAACATGCTGGAGTGGTACATTATCATCTCAGACACATACCATACTTTGGAACTAACCACCTATCAATAGCAAATGAAGGTCCTCATTAGCAGTTGTCATGAATAATCATGATGAGCGGATGTGAGATAGGAAACGCAACCCAGGAATCAACTCTGTGGCTCTGCATGACAGGGGCACATGAACCTACATTACATGGGTGTTGAAGGGCAGGGTACCAAATGGCTAGGCTTTCATAGGCCCTACGAATAATAGCCTATTAGCTACCTAGGATCCGATACACACACGCATGTACTTGTTGCATTACTTGCTATGTGAGGTTGACTGGGTGTGATGGTGAATGCGTAGGCGAATGTGTCAAAGTTGTGTATATGTGTGATAGCCTAGTGGGAAACTGTGTATATCATGGTATGTGGTGTTGTAGCTCTAATCCCAGCAAGAGATATGTATGCTATTGCTAGGCAGGAAAAGCAGTAAGGCATATGGTGTGACGTAGTCCCATGGTGTTGACCGGAGTGTGCCATTGTAGGCTTAAGCAATACATGTATGCTTATTAATTGTTAACACTGGTGAATACAAATCCCATATGAACTGTAGTACTACCTGAAGCTGTAGGCCTAAACAGCACAGTATGGTTTATATCCACATTGCTTGGAAACACTGTTTTGTTTGCTACCTGTAGTCCTCACACATTACATACCTCAGGCATGAGGTTTTGTAAGTGCTGACACACAGTACTGTATGTTACACAGGTAAAACTAATCTGGGTTGCCATACCTTTATGTCTTGTAGGTATGTCTGATGTGTGTGTGGGGTATGTGTGTAACATGGCCTTGGTGGTATGTGTGTCACAGGATATATGTGCATATCTAGCAACATGTATAGTGTAGTACAGCAGTATGCCACATATAGTTATGAATGTGCACATTTGTTACTGAGAGGTTTGCTATCAACAAGTAGCGTGGTGTACTGGTAGTACTGTAACTGTACATTACATTCATTTCAATGGATGACAAATGTCTGCATGCATTAGCTTCATATACACCCCCTGTGGCTAGGTGGTGCATTGTGTCATATACATTGTGCCATGTACTGTTGTATAGTCGTACATACTGGCTTCACTTTGTTGCTGTGCAAAACATGGTTTGGTATATAGTATGTGCCAGGCACTGTCAGGCAGTTGTGGGCTGAGCAGTCCTATGTGGTATTAAAAGTGTGTATCTACTGACAGCCAATAGGTTGCTATATATGGCATTTCATTGATGTCTGTACTTTAGCATGTTAAGTGTGCCACATGACTTGCTCACAATTACTGTTTTATTGTCTTCCAGGAATATGTCTCACAACAGGAAACCTGCCTATTCCCCTGAGGAGAAGGAGGTAATCTTTGATGCCCTGATACATCATTACAACCTGCTGTTCTCCAGATCCAGCCAGGACCAGCATGAGCGCACTGCATTGTGGCAGGATGTTGTCCATCAGGTGAATGATGTAGGCATGCATAACTGGACTTATGAGCAGGTACGCCATCACTGCAGTGATTTAATCAGACATGTCCAGCAGCATGCCGCTGATGTCCACAGACAACAGCTTGCCAAAGGTGGTGGTGCATCAACACATCCCCCCCTCACCAGAGTGGAAGAGCTGCTCCTCAGTGTGGTGGCTCCTGGCCAACCAGTACAACAGACATGTGTCATCATGGAGGCCGGAGTCACCCAGCACATAGATACAGAGCTTGCAGGTAACATGGCATATCTGTAGACTACTGTTAGATCAATTGTTAGAACATGCATTTATCAGATATGTACTGTGTATTCAGAAGATGTGGAGTCTGGTGTCATGCAATACTGATAATTTGGAACATAATTTGTATGCCTGTGACTGTCACCTCTTGTACTACTGTGAAATTGCAAACACACAGTAGCCAAAGTTGTGCAGGTCAGGTACAGCAGGATAGTTACCAGTGTGACATACAATAGTGGCCTTGAGTGACCACATGATGCTGCCTGATGATGGCTCATGGTACTACACTACATCCAGTTACAGTAACTACAGTACTACACATAGCATTCATTGCTATACACCTGACAGTTGTGTGCATCCGGCCTTGGTATGTATACCTATGAGTGGTGGTGCAGAGGACATTGGAAAGCATTTCAGACTTGCACAGCAATGTTGTGTCCATGTACACATTGTGTTCCAAGGTGAGGCCAATCATTGAACAACACACATGCATCAACGACATGTATACTGTTATCAACAAGGACTCTCCACACTCGTACTGCATGCTGTTGAGCAACACACATCCTGCATGCTGACACATGTGATAGGACTCTTTGGCTTTTGATACTGTACTCCACCATCAACCACTAATGAATATGTTCCGTATTGCTGTTGGTGTGTGTGTGTGTGTGTGTGTGTGTGTGTGTGTGTGTGTGTGTGTCAACTTGACTGAGTAGTGTATTTGTGTGCATGTGTTCATGTGTGCATGTGCTCATGTGTGCATGTTTTCATGTGTTCATGTGTGCATGTGTGCATGTGTTCATGTGTTCATGTGTGCATGTGTTCATGTGTGCATGTGTGCATGTGTTCATGTGTGCATGTGTGCATGTGCGCATGTGTTCATGCGTGCATGTGTGCATGTGTGCATGTGTTCATGTGTTCATGTATGCATGTGTTCATGTGTGCATGTGCTCATGTGTTCATGTGTTCATGTGTGCATGTGTGCATGTGTGCATGTGTTCATGTGTACATGTGTTCATGTGTACATATGTTCATGTGTGCTAACATCCTGTACAGATTGTGAAGTGTGTTTTCTGTCTTCCTCTCACAGGTGCTGAGGTATTATTGGATGAGTGCAGCAGGGAACCTGAAGTCACTGCCACAAATAGTGGACATGATGACACATGCTTAGTGGCACAGGCAGGTTTGTCAGGGTCTGTCGTTGGTCCGCCAATCGACAGTACACAGCTGTCCACCCCATCTATGCACACATTCATACTGCCGATACATCCCTCAACACCAATGGCCTTAGTGGAGGAACAGCATACAGTAGGCATCGACTAGGATAGTGTGGTATCTATGGAACATGCAACCCCACACAGCAGTCATACCCAGACACCTGGAACTATACCACATAGGCATATGTCCAGGGGTTCTCATGGGAGCACTGCTGGTCGTAATGATCCTGGCAGATGTGCCCCCACAGGTCTCACAACCTCAGCTATGTTCCGGGCTGTAATGCAGGCACAGGCACGTATGGAACGGTACACCAGGCAGGGACTAAGGGTGCAGAGGGCTCACAACACCGCTATCAATGACAGTATCCGTGACCTTGCCAGAGCCATCCGTAATTACACTGAGGTCATTGATAGACGTTGGGGGGAGACACTAGATGTCCTCCGCAATGTAATGTCCATATGCCAGGACAGTGCAGGACGGCTGAGATGTCGACGTGGATATATGCCAGCAACATCATCAGCTGGCACTCATCGCGGATGGCACACAAGTCCCAGATGCTCCCGTAGTGGTAGTACCAGCCCCAGCAATGTTGGGGCTGGGCTGTCAATAGACCGTCCTAGACAGCCACGTGCACGTGACTCTGGCCAGTCCCAGCAGGGACATGGGTCCAGTCGACATCCCTCTGCCTCTGACGATAGTACCCAGTCTGGCTTGGTACCCGATACTGTCCGTGGCACCCCTGGCAGGCACAGGTACTGTGTCCATGGCCGGAGATAGTAATCTGTACAGCCTGGCAGGTGCAGTCCGTGGCTGTCCCGCAACCTCCCGTATTTGGCAGCCACAAGGTGGAACTGTGTGCATGCAGACACACACACATAAACCAAACACCTAGGGCTAACACATACACACACACATTACACCAACATTGACCCATACTGTACTGTTGTCCCTCACGCGCACACACACACACACACACACACACACACACACACACACACACACACACACACACACACACATACATGTTGATTGGATGGGTCATTGTCGGGCTCTGGCAAACCAATAACACACCCTGTGCATATGATGAAACTGTGCCACCTCCTGTCATCTGTAACAATGATGTAAGAACAGGATTACATGGTGCTGATGCACAGGGTGACCTAATAGCAGTGTAGCAATATTAGCATGTTGTCAACAACAAAGTGTACTGATATCCTTGTAGGTATATCTGAGCAGGCATGATGCATTAAAGCTATGATTATCAATGTAGTATTGCTTACACCAGTGTTAATTCCAAGACTGTATTGTCCGCCCATGTGCCACTTGGCTGATGTGTGCGGTACTGGCAGCATGTGTTGGTGAGTGGATGGTACGTGTGTGATGTGTGCAGTACAGATTTGCAGGTGTACATTTGTGAACATGGTGGAGGAGCACCGTCTGCATGTATGTGCATAGTGGACACATGGGAAGGGTGACATGCCCTGTATTACACAGTGTTAACACTTCATATTTCCTATTGGTGGCCAGTATGCATTTTACTACACATATGTTACAACTTGGGTACACATGTATGTATGACATGGTTTGACACTATGCTGTGGGTGATACTGTTTATATCGGTCATTGTTTTGCATTCTGGCAGTATACATAACCTCAACAGCCTGATTTTACCCAATCGTTAGATGATATCTTGACAACTGACACACAGATGTAGGATACACAGTAGCATTTGAGTCCTTCCGGTACTATACTATACCAGTAACCAGTGGTATTGCCCACCACCCATTCCTGGGACCACCCCTGTTTGGCATGTAGCCGTCCTAGGTACAAGCAAACACACTAGGGATATGTCCATCCAGATCTGGTAATGCATACAGTGGCCTACAATGCATTCTCCGGATGAGACACTTATCCTCCACAAGGGTATCATACAGACAGATATCTGTTGACCAACCCATGCTGTAAAGCTATAAGCCAACTATAGCATAGTCATCCACATTTACTATACATAGCATCCTGACAGTACCACATTGCTAGTAGCCCACAACATGTAGCAGGGGTACCGATGTGTACATACAGCCACATGTTATGTCTTCTGTCCTTTGGTATTCACATTTCCAAAGGTATGCTGATGTCCCTCAGTGCATCACATACGCATGAAGGGGTCTGTATGCATATCCACGGAGGTGTTGTACACCTGTAATGAATGGCCATTATTGACAGACTGTGTTGTGTTTGAACATGTCTGACATATACCCCAGGCATGAACCCTCACTCACACTATTCTATAGAAACTGCCATGGGTATGTGTGACACAGATGACCTAGGCCAGACATCACTACAGTGGCTGGCCTTGCCACATACATACATATGTGATCTAAGGTCTGAGAAGCAGCAGCACAGACTGTCAATGGTAACAGGTGTATTTGTGTAGAAAGCAGGCTTCACACCTATGAACTAATTGAGGTCACATGTACATATATGTATATGCCACACAGATAACAATTTAGGTCACATGTACGTATATGTATTTGCCACACAGATACCTGAAGTGTGCAATGCACATACTGTTGTTTTACTGATATGTCATACAGTTGTAAAAGCAAAACCCACAGCACATTGATCAACAGTGTCATACACACACCCTCAACAATTGCAGGATTCAAACCCCTATCTAACTATGTTTTGATACTGGAGAGATACGCATTAACGCAACGCACTATATGCTTTACTGGAAGTTTTAATTTCCACTGCTATATTTGTGGGATACTGACATCATCAGACTTGCCAAAGAGGAGATTACCTCTTTGAATGTGTTTTCCCAGTCTCCAAAAGGGCACTCCTCTCAAAAGAAATCATGCACACACACACACCCAACACACTCAGCAATTGCAGGATTCAAACTCCTATCTAACTATGTTATGATCTTAGAGTGGCATGTATTAACACACCATGCTACTTACTTTATGGGGTGATTTAATGTCCACTGCTGTATGTGTGGGATACTGACATCATCCGACTTGCCAAAGAGGAATTTACCTCTTTTAATGTGTATTCCCAGTCTCCAAAAAGGGCACTCCTCTCAAAGGGAAGCACACACACAAACAGAGCAATTGCAGGATTCAAAACCTGACCTAACTATGTTATGATACTACAGAGATACACAGTAACATGGTGCACTATGTGCTTGACTGGGAGTTTTTATCTCCACTGCTGTACTTGTGGGATATTGACATCATCAGACCTGCCAAAGAGGAGTTTGCTTCTTTTAACGTGTTTTCCCAGTCTCCAAAAAGGGCACTCCTTTCAAAAGGGGGTCACACACACACACCCATACATACACCACCCCCACACACAAAGCAATTGCAGGACTTAAACCCCTAACTAACTATGATACTACAAAGATATGCAGTAACACGATGCACTATATGCTTTACTGGGAGCTTTTATCTCCACTGCTTTATTTGTGGGATACTGACATCATCAGACCTGCCAAAGAGGAGTTTACCTCTTTTAATGTGTATTCCCAGTCTCCAAAAAGTGCACTCCTCTCAAAGGGAATCACACACACACATACACTACCCCCACTGAGCAGTTGCAGGATTCAAGCCGCTACCTTACTATGTTATGATACTACAGAGATAAACATTAACACGATGCACATGCTTTACTGGCAGTTTTTATCTCCACTGCTGTATTTTTGGGATACTGACATCATCAGACTTGCCAAAGAAGAATTTACTTTTAATGTGTTTTCCTAGTCTCCAAAAAGGGCACTCCTCTCACAGGAAATCACACACACACAGCAATTGCAGGATTCAAACCCTTACCTAATTATGTTATGATACTACAGAGATACGCATTAACACAGTGAGCTATAGGCTTTACTGGGTGCTTTCTTTTCTCCTGCTATATTTGTAGGATGCTGACATCATCAGACTGGACATGGTAATGTGTGTGCACTTTGTTTTATGCAATCCCAGGAATGAACCATGTGGGTCAGCAGGTGTTAACAGCTTGAACAGGACTCCACAATTCTTAGCTTGTGTGATCTCTCTGTGGACAAATTGCCATTCCTTCAAATGACAATACATATTTATGCACAGGTTGTTGATTTTGTGGATACAACATGTGTCTGTGATGTTGATAAAGGGCTTTTCAGAGTCTATATGGGATGTGTGTAGCTCCCTTCAGTGATGTGTGTCCTGGCTGGCTGCCTTGCAAACAGTCTAGCAGGTTTGGGAACCATGATCTGCCCATGATCATACCACTGTTTGTAGGGCTGTGTGTTTGTCGGCTTCCAATAGCTCTGTTTATGACTTCAATCATGATGGACTCAATGGCCTTGCAGATCAGACGTCATCGGCTTATAGGACTATAGTTCCCATGGTCTGTTGTGCACCAACACTTGTGGGGTGTGCCATATGTTGCTGTAGCACATTCAACAGTTTTAGATCCTGTAGAGAGGGTGAGGCTCAACAGACTGTTCAGGTGCAGGGTCTGTTTGTTCTGTAGTTCACTTATGTCACATATAGGGAAACAATGTAATCCAATTGATGCCATGTTTTTGGCTTTGGAAGGAGCTGTTTACCCATTCTACATGTGATATCTCCTGGTATGATGATAGGGACTTTTGTCAGTGGGAGGTGGGTATGTATGTATGGGCCTGTCTGACACGATGTCGGCATTGTCAGTCAGGTACAGTTGGCCCTGACTCCGGACATATATGAGTGTACATTGCTGTGTATGACATAGCTGAAGGAAGTGTCATGGTTCTGTCTGGACTCCTTCACAGATAATCTTTCCAAAACACCAACAAACCTGAGCACTAAACCTGTTATACTCTTTTACAGACTTAACACCCTACTGATCCCTTTTGATCAGTCAACAGAGAGTAAGTCATCATAATATCCTGGCATGTCCAAAGGTTTGTTTTGTGGGTACTCTCCAGTCCAGCTGGTGAATATGGGACTTTTGAGGCAATGTTACAACTACTTTATGTACACAGACAACCCTCACTTCCTCCCAACAAACTCAGATATATGTGAGAGATGCAACAATATAGACAAACAGGAGGCTGAACTCTCTCGGCCCATGACCGGCACAGTCTATCAGATGATGAAGGTAACCACACACACCACAAATCCAGACCTATAGCGACAGCAAACAAAATACATTACCACACAAATACATACTCGGAGGCTCTAAATAATATCTGCTTAAGCAGCAGACACCTCCTAAGCAGATACCCAAACAACTGCTACCCCACAACAATACCCACATATCACATAATTCACAAAGTCAGTGTGCCATACAGTCACTGCCCTTAGGGCTAAACAACACACCTACTACACTTGTAATAGGTGACTCTATTGTCAGACACACTGATGTCACACTCACCAGGCTGAACAAGGAGAAGGACACTTTGAACTGTCTATCAGGTGGCAGGTTCCGCCACATTACATATGCACTCAGGTCACTCCAAAGCAAGTACAAATATGGCTCCATCATTGTCCATGCTGGTGTGAATGACCTCAGATGTTCCTCCCAGGACTATATGACAAGAGACATAGAGGAGCTCTCTGATCATGTAACCCAGGCCAGTATGACCCTGACCTTGTGTAGCATCTTACCCTCACCAAGAATGATGGCACAGTATACAGACAAGCTGATTAATTGTAGCAGTTGGCTAACATATTGGTGTCATTCAAAGGGGATCCAGTGTCTGTCAGCCTGGGATGACATGCTCGGCATGCCACATAGCTTCACTTTGGACAGCTTGCACCTATCACCCCTGGACTTTCGAATACTGGCTAAGGCTGTTGCCACCCCCACAGTGCCTTTTATAGGCAAGGCTCAAAAAGACAAACCCACCTCCATAGACAATACAAGGTAAAAGACACTACGGGTGATGCTGCTCAACACCAGATGTCTAGACCTCAGAATGCACGCACTCAAGACTCTCCTCAGTATGGAGAATGTCAATATCTGTGCAGTAACAGACACCTGGTTCAGGCTCCCAAAAGCACACCAGCACTACCAGGTTATACTTCATACCATGCTTTTCAGCCACAAGACTCAGACCGACCAACAAATTTAGGGGGAGTATCCGTATACATCACAGATACACACACCTCCAGGTTAGTAGCACTGCAGGAAGCATCAGAGACCATACACTTGCAACTAACAGTGGGAAAAACTGCCTTTCAGTTTGTAGCCTGCTACAGACCACCCTCCCAAACTCAGGAACCCTACTCAACTTTCCTGGGAACACTGGAGAATATGACGGTCTCTACAGACACCATTATATGGGGTGACTTCAACTACCGAAACATTGACTGGGAATACTACTCAAGCCCCAACACCTTCCCCCAATGGTTGCTAGGATTTCTAAACCCAAATGCTATGTCACAACTGGTCACCACACCCACAAGAGGGGAAAACATATTGGACCTAATCATCACCAACATGGGGACTCCATGTTCCACATCAGAGGTATGCCCCTCATTGGTAAGGTCAGACCATACATTTATCTCACTGGGCATCCATATCCCGTCCCCACCCCCATCCTAGGTTCTCTCGGTGAAGAACTTACCAAAAGCAAATGTCACACTTCTCAAAACTGAGGTGGTATCCTTTAAAGACCCTGGGACAGAAGTGAATACGGCTTAGATCGCTGAATCCTTTACAAACACATTCTATTGACACCTACTGAAATGCATGGATCATGCTATCCCAAATAAAAACAAGACTCACTCCTCCAAAGGCAGGGGACCTGTCTGGTGGACCCCGGCTATAAATAAGTTATACAACAAAAGGAGGGGGCTACTACATGACAGAGCACAATCCCAAAAAAGGGAAGGCATTCCTGATCAGTACTAGCAAGAAGCTACGTTCACTCATGAATTCATCTAAGACCCACTTCGAAAGATAAATTGCACCAGACACTATGGACAATCACAGGGCCTTCTTTAGTTATATCATGAACCTGGGGGCCAACTCCCAGATATGCTGTGAGTTACTGCAAAATGACAATACATACACTGAACCCACAGACATTACCAACATTCTGGCAAACAGGTTCAGTGCAAATGTCACCCTCCCATCCCCCCTAATAAGCAGATGTCCATCCCAACAGAGTGTAGCCTCCCTGACATCACAGATGATCAGGTGAGTGCTGCCCTCTCCAAAGCAGACAACACAGCATTAATGAGACCAGACGTTGTCCCGGCCTGCATCTTACACATGCTTCATGACGAACGTAACCCTCACATGAAGTCACTGTTCAATATCAGACTTACTACAGGATATGTACCCAAGGAATGGCATACAGCAACAGTGGTCCCACTCCACAAAGGTGCTGCCACAAAAGACCCCAGACACTATCACCCTATAAGCCTATCTAGCCTGGTCTGCAACGCTATGGAGCGTATCATCATGGAACTCATACACACAGACATCGGGAACCTACAGACACTGGATGCTACACAATTCGGCTTTGTTGTGGGCAGATCTTGCCTCTTGAACATTTTCGACTTCTTTAAACAGTTACCAGGTCCATAGATGTAGGGAATGTAGTCCACACAGCCTACCTGGACCTCACAATATCCTTCAAAACAATACCCCACTCGGGCATCATACATAAGCTCATCAGCTTAGATATCGACACATATGTCACAACATGGATTGCTAACTGGATCAGGGATAGCACCCACAAGGTAAGTATTGCTGGTGACATGTCTGACTCTACACCAGTTACACGTGGCATCCCACAAGGCTCAGTCCTGGAACCTCTCTTGTTCAGTATATATTTATCTGATGTACAGGCTAACACAGGAGGAATATGGCTGACCATGTTCGCAGATGACTGCAAACTGGGTGCCATATTTGACTCTCCAGCTGGCACAAGCATCCTCCAAAAGGGTCTCACAGAGATGGATAACTTGTGACAGAGCCATGGCCTACAGCTAAATGTCATTAAATGCGTAGTCATCCCCTTTGGGAATAACAAAGTGCCCACACATTACCACATAGGTGTTAATACATTAAGTACGGTAGACTTTGTTAGGGATTTGGGGACACGAGTAGTTAGTAATCTTGCCTTTGACAATCATATTGCCAAAGTGGTTAGATAGTCCTTCTATATAGCCCACCTTATCCCAAAAGGTTTCACATCTAGATCAAGTAAAGTCATTGGCCCCTATACTCATCAGGCCCATGATTGGATACAATGCCCCATTTGGGATGTACCTTACCCTACACCTGCAGCAACTGTAATGGCCACAAAATTACATCACCGAGTGGATCTGGGGACTCACACAAATGCCCTGTGCAGTTCGGCTAAAGTAACTCCAGCTCTACTCAGTCCTTACCACCTACTCGGATGCAATCTGTGCCTGTTGTTTACAGCCATGTCCAACACAGTATTAATGGACATGCTCCACCTCAGGATATCTGGATCCCTTAGAGCTACACGCTCCAGGGGCTTACACCTCAGCACAGATATTAATAGGACATGCTGGAGGGACACATTCATATCCCAGAGGCTCCCCTCACTCTGGAATGGGATCCCAGTCCCGCATAGGCAGAGCCCCCCACTGACCCCCTACAGGAGACATCTTGATGAGTGGATGGGTGATCATATGTTTACCCCTGGGATCTCTTCTGGGTCCCTGCTAGACAGAGGCACAATAAACTAAACGTAAAAGGCATATCTTGTGTGACCTACTATTCACAGGCACAGTCTACTAATCTAACAGGGCTACAAAAGCCAAACACACTCTGGCTAGGCTTATAAATGCCTTAGGGCAGATAGCCTAGTATCAACCTATGCACCTATGGTAATGTTCGGGATGCGCATTGTTTATTGATGATACTGATTGCAGGTTTTTCATCTTCTTTGCTTTCCCACTTTTTACGAACAACCTAAGTATCTGCAGATCATATTTTATTATGACAGGGTTCCAATATATTATATATGTGTCTGTTGTCATATAACTGCATGCACAAGGTGGATTGGTGAATAGTGAGAGGTTCCTGGGTTAACACATGCAACTGCCGGATATGTGTGGCCCACTGCTGTACTCAGACATGGCCTAAGTGTGTGAGCATGCCCAGTCTGTCCTTTCAGTGTTTTGTTGCCTGACATTTGTTTCATTTATTCAAGTGTGTGAGCATGCCCAGTGTGACCTTTCAGTATGTTGCTGTCTGATGTCCACTACATTTGTTGATGTGTGTAAACATGACCAATATTAACATTTATACTATATGTGTGTTGGAATTCATGTTCTATTCTTACTGCAGGGCTCACCTTTGTGTCATAACTTGACAGGGATTATGCTGTGCCAGCAGGGTTTCCATGAGATACTTTACATAGACTTAGCAACATTTCTTCATACAGGCTGACCAGTGAAATACTGTTATGGTTTAGTAGTTCAGTGCTATGACTGTAATGCACAGTATCCTGGGTTCGAGGCCTGTCACTGCTTTATATTTTCATACTGAGCATACCAGACTGCTTAAGGGCCAGTAGAGCAAATATGAGCATGTTGGCTTTTGTTCAGCTATGCCCAACATAGACCAAGCTTGTCCAACATTGCTCAACGTTAACCAACATTACTGAACGTTGCCCAATATTGCTCAACATTGACCACAGTTGTGCTAGTGTTCGTGTGTGCAATTGCTTTACATATACTAAATGGTGGTGAAAGCTGTTTAGCACTGTGTTATATTGCTTAACACATGGCAATCATGCCTCAGGTGGTGCTGCAGGGCTGCCTATGTCGGACGCACATTCTGCACTCCCTATACATGTTTGGAAACAGGTAGTGTCAAGTTAGGCATCCCTTTTACTATATGTGCAAGTCAGAGAGAGGTATCATTTCCAGGGTTCCTACTGAGCCAGTGTATGTGCTATGCATTGCCTCTTTGCCAAGGCCAAAGCATACTGGGCACTCCTCCTTCTGCCTACTGGGGCAGGCTCAGGTTGTTCCTCCTCTATGTCATGCTCTGCCTGTGATGGCCTTGGCAATGGTGAGGGGCTGTTTGGCCCAGGCCTATGCTGCTACTGCTGCATCTGTTTTTGCAGGATCATATTATGTAGCATAGCACATACCATGACAATTTGGGTACATGTAGTTGGTGAGTACTGCAAGCCTCCACCAGATTTGTCCAGGCACCGGAACCGTGACTTGAGCAAGCCAAACACATGCTCAATTACATTTCGTGTTTGTGTGTGTGCCTCATTATGACATTCCTGTTCAGGTGTGTGTGCGTTTCTGATGGGTGTCATCAGTCACGGCTCCAGTGCATACCCAGCATCCCCCACTAAGTGACCATGAGGGATGTTCCCATTGGCAAATGTTTTGTAAAGCTGTGTCAGATGCCAGATATGGGAATCATGGTAGCTTCCAAGGCACCAAGAATGATACAACCTCTGCGAGTACGGCAGCTGCAGGGTCCCAAAGGAGACAGCACACAAAACAAAAATGAGGACCAGCAAACAAGGCACCTTGTAGTGAAGTAGAATACTTTAATAAAAGTATTAGGTTCTTTGAAACAGACCAGTTTCGGCAAATACAATAGACAGAGCCTTCTTCAGTGTATGGATTTCATACAGAAAAGAACCAGGGCAGCCAGCACACACATTCAGTATTATGCCCTGGGCATCACACACAACCTGGCAGTTGATGGAGGGGAAGCCCATGCGGTTGAAGTAGACCCTACCCTGCTCACCGGCTGGTGCTTTAATGCATATGTGCATGCAGTCTATTGCACCCACTACCTCAGGGTATTCCGCTATTTGCTGGAAGAGATGCATATTGCTGGCCAATACCACACGGGAATTGGGGAAATATCCATGATCACCGACATGTGCTGACATGGCATCCAGAAACTGGTGCAGTACCCTGGATGCTGATGCCTGTGATATCCCCATCTTATCACCAGTTGGTCTCTGGAAGGTACCTGTTGCTAATATTCTTAGGCCAACACATACCTTGGTTTCCACTGGGATAGGTTCCCCTCTGTTGGTTCTGTGTGTGAGGTGTGGCCTGCACAGCTCAACAATTTTCTGCAAGAGGTCTCTGTCCACTCTATAGTGCTCCACTATCTCCAGCTCATGTAGCCCCTGATAGGTTACCCTGGGCCTGTACACTCTTCTCCGTCCCCTCACTGTGGGTTGTCCAGCAGCATTCGCATTGTCACCACCCTCAGCATGTTGCATATGTTGCCTTATAACAGCAATGGCAGCCCCTAACATTTCTTTGACTCAGTAAAGCTTTTTCAGTTTTCACTTTTATTAGCTTACTGTAATGTTGCAGTGTCTCTTGAGAGAAACATAGTGGAATGTTGTTTGCAGAGTTTTAAGTGCTGGGCTGGGCTAGTGTACTGCCTGTGTAATTGCCTGATTCTGATTGTTTTCACCTGCTAGCTCTGCTAGTACTCCCTGGTTAACTTCCTACTATTTGTTGTGCTTCCTTTTTCCTTTCTGTTTCCTCAGGGGGGCAGCACCGTGCACACAAGTGCAAACACGCGCACACCAGCTCACACGCACGCACACATGCTTACATGGACTAAAACTTGCTTATTCTTGCTAAAACGCATGCACACAGGCGCAAACGTGCTTACACAACTTTAAACAGCCTTAGGCATGCTTAATCTGGCTTAAGCACGCACTCACAGGTGTACACACGTGCACACAGTCTTACTCGGATGTACTGGCGCACACCCGCACGCAAACACGTTGCAGGCACTTCAACAAGAAACTTTAGTGTTATCCATGGCATACACCTTCAATTTCTTGCCTTTAGCTAGGCTACCTGTTGACACACCTTTTCCAGTGATGTGTAACTGACAGCAGACACATGCCACTCTGCTCCAATGAGCTTCACTTCTTTCATACATACCCCCCTCATGATGTCACCTATTTCTACTCTGTTACTCCCCTTATCCTACTCCTACACTCCACTGACTGTGCTCATTTGCTATGTAGACTTAGGATTCACTATCCTAACCCTCATTTGCATAGGATTGCCTACTAATGCTTGATTACATCTCTTAGACTGAGCTTCCCCCCTTAGCAACCTCTACTCGGTAGCCATGTTGTCTTCAGCCTGCCATTCCCTCGCATTGTAAATTAAGAATTACAATAAAATCCACATTTGTGGATTTTAATTATTGGTTTTCTGGTTTTTAGAGCGCAGCCCGTTTGCGCGGTGCTGCGCTATGCTTAAACACCGGAGATCGGGATAAAAAAAAAATATTTTATTTTTATTTTGCATCAGTGAACATTGCCAATGGCTGTATTGTTGGCCATTGGCATGCTTCCTCAACTGGATGCATCCTTTCTTTGGAGCTGTCACGGTTCCGTTTTGCTATTTGCAGAACGGTACTCAGTTGCCAACAGAGTACATTTCTGCAAATAACACTACTCTTACTTGGATATGTTCGGGTTTCCTGGATCGCAAATTTACCTCATTTGCATAGCTTTGCCTGCAATTGAGGTAATTTGCATATCCAAGCCCTGTCCGTGTAAGACTCGTTTTAGGAGCTCTGTTGCACGCCCCTACCAGCTGTTCCTGGATCGCTTGGTGGACATGTTGGCTGCATGCAGTCTTACTCTACTCTTAGACTCCATGCAAGCCTTCGTGAATCCGGCCCCATATATTTCTAGTAGAGGTCAACAAACAAATCATCCAACTATAGGGACATCCTTAAGTCAGTGGTATGAACTTGGATATTGGTTTTATGAGACACTATAATACCGAACTTTTCATTTTCAGCAATCAACAGTGGACATAAATAAGGTATACTGGAACATAACAAATATCTACTTTTCTGGTACTGCATGATTTATGATGAATCTGTTATGAATTCAAACTATTTATATTTCAGAATATTAACAGTAACTGTT
This sequence comes from Protopterus annectens, assembly GCF_019279795.1. Lineage (NCBI taxonomy): Eukaryota > Metazoa > Chordata > Ceratodontiformes > Protopteridae > Protopterus > Protopterus annectens. Next base: position 1,384,934,371 of record NC_056737.1, read on the forward strand.
AAAATTACTTGAGGTTATGTTTTAGCAACTCTATTTTATTCATGGCAAGAGAGTAGTAACTTTCACATAAAGCAGCATTCTGATCAGGATAGCAGTAACCATAAACTTAACAGTTAGTAAGGCCATAATGTTCAGACATTTTTAACAGTATAATAAAACTTTATCTAGTTCTTCTGTTCTTCAGAACCTTCTCTCTCTCTCTCTCTCTCTCTCTCTCTCTCTCTCTCACACTCTCTCTCTCTCTCTCTCTCTCTCTCTCTCTCTCTCTCTCTCTCTCTCTCTCTCTCTCTCTCTCTCTCTCTCTCTCTCTCTCTCTCTCTCTCTCTCTCTCTCTCTCTCTCTCTCTCTCTCTCTCTCTCTCTCTCTCTCTCTCTCTCTCTCTCTCTCTCTCACACTCTCTCTCTCTCTCTCTCTCACACTCTCTCTCTCTCTCTCTCTCACACACACTCTCTCTCTCTCTCTCTCTCTCTCTCTCTCTCTCTCTCTCTCTCTCTCTCTCACACTCTCTCTCTCTCTCTCACACACTCTCTCTCTCTCTCTCTCTCTCTCTCTCTCTCTCTGTCACACACACACTCTCTCTCTCTCTCTCTCTCTCTCTCACTCTCTCTCTCTCTCTCTCTCTCTCTCTCTCTCTCTCCTTTTTCATCTGTTTCTCTCAGTTAGCTGGACCACAGTCTATGTAGTTTATTAACTACATACAGTATGCATATGTTCGACCCCTGTGCCTTATTCTGTCTTATTTTCCTGGGGGTCTGTGCCTTTTTCATCATTATGAGCTGGACATTATTGCTGATTCTTATTATCTGTTAACCAAAAATCTGTTTCATGAAGATTGCTTGTTTACACAGACTAACAACTTAGGAATTATAACTTCTCAGGATTTAATTAATCTCTCTACACATCTTTTGTTTTGAGATTTATTGCCTTGTTAAATGTCAGAGCAGTCTCTCTAAGAGTTATCCTCCCTGCTAAATAAACAGTAACTCTAATGCAACATGCCATACTATGATTTTTATAGCATATTGTGACGCAATTTCAGTCTGTATCTCTCTCTCTCTGTCTCACACACTCACATACACACCTGGCTTTCGACCAACATGTGTCTAAGGTTGTTAGAAAATCATTCTATGGAATTCAGCTTATAAATAAGGGCATGGCATCTAGTTACTGGGAAATCATTGTGCCACTGTTCTCAGCCATCATCAGAACCATCAGTAAGTATAAGGCTCCCTTTTGTATGTACCTGATCAGGCACATGCAACAACTGGAATGGCCACAGAGGTCCTTCACAGGTAGAATACAGGTTATAAATGCAACACCATATACAGATCACCTCACAGCCCTAGCTCAGTGATTTATACCTGACATCCAAGGCTTCCTTGGATTCCACTCTGATGGGCCTTTTGCATATCTACAAAACAAACAGCACCAGAACTGCTATATCCTAAGATTTAAACTTTGCTCGCAACTTAAATAAGACACATTGGAGGGACAGCATGTATGTCAGAGAATCTTCATTCTCTGGAATAGGCTTCTTATTCATGTGAAACAGAACCCTTCCCTAACCCTATTCAAGTACAACCTGGACTAGTGGATGGGAAATTGGAAATTCACCCCTGGTCTGACACTTATGTCTTTGTTTGGACAGAAACAGCTGTTAAATCATGCCCTAACATTCACCCCTTAAAATAACAGCTAAGGTACAATAACTTCTGGGATACATTTGGGTGGCATTGTTATACTTATAAAGGTACTGCAGCTTTTTAAAAAATGTATGTGACATTATAATGCATGATGTATGAATTATTTGGATATATTTATTAGTTCACATACTAGAGGTTTTCATCTAAAATATTCAATAGTTGATACCTGCATTATGATAGTTTTCATTCAATTTGTCATCAAATAAGTCTAGTTAAAAGGCAATACATACTAGTAGCATGTATGACTTTGAGCAAGAAGGATCTTATTATTGAATTTAAAAATTTGAAACAAATTGTTATGGAAAGAGGTTACCCCATACATTTTACATGTGTCATACGTAATCCTATATTTTCAGAATGGGGTAAGAAATCTGTACAGTTATTATGTGCAGGTCCCACTATTAGGGATGATATCTTTGATAGAGATAGGGAAGTTTGTTCTTCCTCTTTGTTTAATTATAATAGAGCTCTTGTTATTGAATACATTGAATGCAAAAATTAATTAAGAGCATTCGAAAGACATCCGTAAATGGGCATGCCTTCATTGAAGGTTGAACATCAAGCTGGCACCTCAGCGTTCGTCAAAATCTACTGCCAATCATTAGCGGACCGGAGTTCCACTGTGGTAACCCCTAACTGGGAAAAGCCGAAAGACAACAACATCACTAAGAACTAGAACATCATTACTTCTATTCCATTATATTTGAATACCTTAGGAACTGTACCATTATTTGTTTTTAAATCAGCAATTAACGTTAAACAAATTATGAAATGCAATAATAAACATCACAGTTACTTTGATACATGCAGGGTCAGGAAAATGTAGTACATGTAAACAGTGCCCCCTACATTTTGGTTGGCCAACATATTATGCTAGGTAATTGTTTGAATAGTAGTATTAATAGACCAGTTAAAGGTAACTGTAAAACTTCAAGTGTTGTTTATATTTCTGTTTGTACTGGCTGTTCCACTTTCTGTACTGGAAAAACTGAGCATGTGCTACATAAAAGAATTTATAAGCATTTATAAGATATCAAAAGTAAAAATACTAATAATAGTTTCATCATATTCTGTACCACCCCTTCAATTCCATAGCACATCCCTATTATTATATTTCTTCGCCATATTAAGAAAAGTAAATAAAAATTCTGACATTAGCATAGTCTAGGTATCCTTTTTCCATATTCTCTGACATTTGGAAATGTATTGTCAATTTAAATTTGCTAATTGGACAAGGGGGAGACTGGGCATTAAAACCGGAATTTTGTGAACATGTATGGTAATTGTATGTCATACATTTCCCAGGTCTTGATGAAAAGATGTCTAGTTTTTCAGTTCCTAAAATGTGACATTACAACTTTAAGGGATAAATTATTACAAATTCTATTGTTATTTTATCTGTTCAATTTGGTTATACAAATACTTAACATCCATTTTACTTAATATGAATGTAAATTAATTATTATGGTTTTAAGATTTTAATCCTGTGCTTATAGATTTGAGTGTTCATACTTTTAAATGATCAGTTTTTTACAAGTGATTACAGTTTGTACATGTATTTCAATTAATATTTGATATATTGTACCTATTTACTTAATTAGTGCTTCAAAAATTAATAGTTTAACTGTTTCTTTAGGAGATAGGTATTAAAGTATATTAGGTATGAGTTTGCACAGATTCTGGTGAGATTCTAGGTAATGGAATGAAAGTGCTGAATGTGAATTTGTAATAAATCGACATTTTTATCATTGGTCATTGTCATTACATTTTTCAGCCCTTCCTGAGGTTCTTTGATATAATTTTGAAAGAGTACTTCTGCAAGTACATTCCACGGTATTGTTACTAGTTCCTGGTTTGTTTTCTTCATCGTATGCCTTTGCTTTGTTCAGTTACATCAGTCCTCAATGATTTGCCAGGAATCCACAAATTTTATAAGCAACAGACCAAAAAATATGAGACAAAAATCTGGACATTCTATGAGAATATAGACAATTGCAAGAAATGCTTTATTCGTCTATTAGTCTTTATATTTAAATTGAGAAAATTGTCTCCAGTTGAAAGGCAACTTTTTTCTTTTGGTTTACCACTCATATGTTAAAATGGTCCCCAGTGGATGTAGATCAGATATAGATGCAGGAACGCTGGTCAATATTTGTTAAAGTGGTCTGATCACCAGTCTACTTTTATTAAGGGGAGTTAGGTTAGACAGACAGATTAAGAGGTCTTTCAGGAGAGTTCTTTACTATTTTTTGGTATAGACAGATCAGCATAATTGAGGTAGTGCACTTATAAGTGTCATTACATAGTTTTCCAACAAAGCCCTGGGTGATATTTAGAGCTATAGGAAATATAATCAGAGGGCTCATTCTGATGGGCTTATGTTTAATAATTATCACTTGTAACAGTCTGTATTTGCATATAGATGGAAGGAATAGAAGAATAATGAACACGTTAATGATAAAGCGCTAGAAACAGAAATATGTAATAATGCTAGCAAATATTCAGAGTATGCTAATTCAGAATTTGTTATTTACTTCTGTTAATATGGCACATACATATAATAATAGGAATGTGCTATAGAACTGAGGGGGGAGGTGCAGAATATGATGAAACCATGATGCTGATAATAAACATTTGTTAATGTAAGCTTATTTGTGAGAGATGTCCAGTTGGATGCTTGTATTGTAGCATGCAAAGTTATATTATTGCATGGCAGCAAGGAGAAGAAATGTGTAAAAAAGATATATTTGAAAAAAAAAAGATAGCATTTCCTAAATATCTGCAAAATGAATAAAAAAACAGAGTACAGTAAGGTTTTACTGACCAGGAATAATAAAAAAAGTTGAAAAAGTTTATGCCGGATGCCCTGAGTGCCAGAAAACAGACTCTCAGCTAGGCTTCAAAAATCCTTTCATTTGAATACCTCTCATAAAAATGTCATTTGCATATATTGCTGTGGACATTGTTGGGCCATTGGTAAAATTCGACAATCAGTTTCCAAATATTCTGGTTATTTTGCATTATGCAACTAAATAACTGATAAAAAAGCGGACCGCCCACAATAGGAGAGCTGGAACACAAGTTTAATATTCCACAAAGTAAAAAACCAGTACACGCTTTTTTATCAGTTTTTTGGTTTATGCAACTAAATACCTTGAAGCTTTTCTCATGTGCAAGAATAATGCCAGATTTATAGCCTTAGTATATCATGCCTGACAGATGGGTTAGTGGGGCATTTTAATAAATATTTGAAGACCGTGATGAGAAAAGTTATTAAGGAAAGAGGAGAAATGTAGGAGCAACTAATGCCAAACCTCAATTTAATTTCTCCACACCTGTTGGGTTTCTAACATTATGACAGTAATGGGCCCCATTCCTAAGTCAAAGTATGATTAAAGTCCATGAAATTAGTATTGTTTCAGTCTTTGTTGTTAGCCAGAAGGCTCTTCATAGCACCCACAATATGCCCAGAACTTTCTCCTTCTGCAGTTCATACAGAATTACATGTTTCAGTAGCATATCTAATTAAAACTGTATATTCCTTTTTATGAGATCCATTGGTCCTACTACTATTGTAACTGCCTGGGTGTCCTTCTTCCATGTTACCCTAGTTTCTGCATGCAAATCCTGGTATTTTATGACTTTGTGTCTCGCTGTATGTAAGACACTGTAGTCACTGGGTATAGCAATCTCAATGATCAGTGCTACTTTTGTCTTTTTTTCATGGACTATTGCAACTGGTTTGCTCACATCTATTTTTTGAACTGTTGGTAATGGGTAATCCCATGTGATATAAACTTCATCATTCTCTGTATTGCTTTGTGGCTCATGTTTCCAATGCTTCTGAGCTTTTTTGATATTGTAATGCTTGCACAATCTCCAGGGTAACAGTCTTGCCACATTATTATGTCTTTCAGTATACAGGCCCTCAACCATTTATGTATCACACCCTGCAACTAGATGTGTGACTGTTTCCAGGTCTGTTTTACAGAACCTGCATGTGTCTGTTTCTCCTACATGTTCAATGGACTTTGTAAACCAATGTGTATGTAGTCCACTATCCTGGGCCACTAATATTAATCTTTCATCCTTTGGTTTAAATTCACCAGTCCTTAACCATTTCTGCATTAGATCTTGATTGGTATTATTTTATTTCTTTTTATTTTACATTTGTTTACCAGGGATGTCCAGCTGGGCCAGTGGCCCTTTTTCAGTGGCGGCCTCAGGAGAAAAGCTTCATTAGAAAAACACACTGCAAACAATACAAGAAATCAAAAACAATCAAGAATACATAACTTTGGTAAATATAGGTAGTAAATAGTTTATACATAAACAATAAAATTGAATGGAATAAAAGAAAGCTAACAAATAAACTAGCAAGAAATAGCTTGTGCCATAATAGAGAAATGACTGATCAGTAGATCAATATAATTTTTTGGTGAAAATATTATGGTATGTGAACAAGAATATGGCTGATTGTTGCTATGGTAGTGTTACTTGCTCTAAACAGTTATAGCTAAGGCAATATTGAGGTGAAGTACAAGGAAAAAGGGGATATGAGGAAACTGTAGAAAGCTTGAGCTAGGCAGAGAAAAATAGGAGCAGTAGTGAGCTTGAGATAGGTACGGAGAAATTGGAATTCCTGACAGAAAGGTTGGTTTGGATGTTAGAATTTAGTAAGTAAAGAGCTATATCGCTTGTAAGAACAAGGACAGACAGAATGATCGGCCTGGATTTGTGCAGAAGTAAAGCCAATTTTTGGTTATGTGTTCCTTAAGCAGTCGTTTAAATTTGGATGTTTTGCTAGAATTTAGTATTGTCTGAGGCATGGAATATCAGGACTTAGATATCTGGTTGGAGAATAGAGAGTTAAAGTAACATTTATTAGATTTAGTTACTCTGAGCAGTGGTTTGTTGGAGGATCTTAGTCGCCTGCCATTTGAGAATGCTGCAATAAGCTGTTGATTGCTGGGCAGTTGTCTGAATGGTGGAAGATGGAATGAATAAAAGTTAGTTGGTTGAGGAATAGGAGACTAGGTAGTTCAATCCAATTAAGTTTATGAAGTGCTATACAATGATGTGATCTGTAAGGGGGGTTAGTAGAGAATCTTGTGATTTTGTTATAGTAGGACTCCAGTTTGTTTAAATCTCATGTTCTAAGATTAGTGAATATTGTTGAGGCATATTGAAGGGTACAGAGTAGATGAGTCCTAGCTATGGAGTGTCTAGTGGCCTTGGTTAGGTATGGCTTGACTCCGTATAGTGATCTTAGCTTAATGTGGATCTTTTTGATAGTTACCGTGAGGTGATTGTCAAATTTTAGGCTGCTGTCAAATGTGACTCCAAGGAGTTTGGTGTGCTAGATAGGTTCAATTTTTAGTTTTTTTTGGCTGAGTAAATGGTAAAGGAGTGACACCTATTAGGAACTTTGCTATTAGTGAAGAGCATAAGCTTTGTTTGATTTGGACTGAGTATGAGAGTCTGAAAGGTATTTTTCAATGTCTTGGAAAGATTGTTGGTTGTTTGTAGGAGTTCTGGTAGAGAAGGAGCTGAACAAATGAGGGAGGAGTTATCTGCATATTGAATGATCATTGCATGCTCGTTGGCTGTGATGAGCTTGTTGGTGAATAATGGTGAAGAGCAATGGACCAAGAATGAAGCCTTGGGGTACTCCTACTGAGACTGGTAATAGGGTGCATAGTTCATTTTGCCACTCATCTGCCTGTTGGTGGTCAGTTAAGTAGCTGAGAAACCAGAAGATGGCTGGCTGGGTTAGTTTAAGGAAGCTGGCTTATTTAGTAGCTTTTGGTGAGATACTATAGCAAAGGCTTAGACATATCAGATAGACATTTCTAAGCTGCTTGATTTAGTTTGTACAACTAACAAGGGCAGTGGTTAAACTGTGTTAAGTCTGAAGCCATGTTGCAATACAAATAGGAGATTATTGCTTAAAAAATAGTAAGAGTTGTCTGTGTGTGCATTTTTCAAGAATCTTGGCTATGGGAGGGAGGAGGGCAATTGGCCTGTAGTTTGAGAATTCATTAGAAGAGCCACCTTTGTGAAGAGGGATGATATAAGAGACTTTCCAGAGTTTGGGGATGTACTGCTCAGCAATGGAATAGTTTCTTATGAGAGTTATAGGGTAGGAGATGGCATCTGCTGCTTGCTTTAGAAATTCATTGGGGACTTGGTCAGCTGTGAGGAAGAAGGGCTTAAGTTTGGAAAGATGTTTTTTGATGGTATTAATCTGAATTGGTTTGACTAAAAATGAACTGTGGGTTCTGTATAGTTCATTAGGAACAGATAGGGGGGTTGCTGATGTTTTTTACTAGAGAGGGTATAGAGTTGATAAAGTGTGAATTAAATTGTGAGGCAATGCTATCTGTGGAGTTTGTTGTGGCTAGAGTTGGGGTTGTGATCTGTCTATGCTTTAGTAGTTGCTTGATGGTTCCCTAAAATATCTGGGGATTGTTTTGCTCTTTTTGTTGCATTGTAGTATAGTATAGATTTTTGTAGTGCTGTATTTGTTTTTTAGGCAAGGTTGCATAATTGATGGTAGGTAAGAAGGAGCTCTTGATTTTTGGCCTTGTGGTATAGCGACCAAGCTCTGTTTCTCTGTTTTTAGGAGCTGCTTGGTGTCATTGGTAAGCCATGTTATGTGCATAGAGTTAGAACGCGTCTTTCTAAGGGGAGCTAGGTTGTTTAGAATATTGAGGAGTTTGTCACTGAAATATGGAACAGTTGAGCAATGGTGCAGATATTTTAAAGGGGACCAGTCATATTGTTGCAGAAGGGATTTGAAGATTTCAAGGGAGAAATGTCTTTTTTGTGGACAAGTTTGTAAATGATAGTTTTAGAAGGGTAAATGCAGTTCCTAAGAAGGTAAGTGGATAGGTGATCACTAAGACTGTCAGGGAGACAGCCAGATTGGTGACAGAGAAAGGATCTGTTTGTAATTGTCCAGTCTAGTATTGATTCCTTTTTGCTGTGCCTGTCAAATCTGGTAGGAGATTGTATAATTTGTCAGAAACCATGGAGGTTAATAATATAGGAGGGTTTTTCTGAGGAGCAGGTGTACCAGTCCATGTTGAAATCACCCATTATTATTGTTTCTTGACTAAAGGTTGAGGCACACCAACAAAGAAGGTCTTCAATAATGTCTGGGTTGTTCCCTGGGCGTATATAAATAGCTATTATAATGATGTGTTTGTTGGAGTTTAGTTGAATACTGATGATTAGAATTTCAGAATTCAAGAGGTCTGGGTGTTGATCTGAAGTTTTTCTAGTTTGATAGTATTTTTATATATTACAGCTATGCCGACACCTCACTTATGATTCCTGTTGTGTCTATGGATGTTATAATCATGGGTTAGAATTTCGCTATCTAGTATGTAGGGTTTTAGCCACATTTCTGTTACAACTACTAATTCAGGAGAGTATTGGGTGACAGTTGCATGAAATTCATGCGTTTTATTTAGGATACTTCTTAGGTTCGTGTTTAATATTAAGAGATCAGAGCTACTTTGTGGGAGATTAGTGATGTTTGGGGAGTAAGGGTTGTTTGGGTGAGAAAGATCTGATTAAGAGGTTGAGGTACTGGACTTTGCATTTATTTTATATTTTTATATTTTATTTATCTTTTATATTCTTGTATTTTATTCTCCCGTTTATTGTAACAAATATATAAAGTTTCCCAAAAGCTTTACATTTATTTTATATTCTACTTCCCTGATGCTCTACTAAATCTGCTTTTGAATTCACACAGATAAACAGACACCTTTAGGTACTGACCTGGGCTAGCTGGTTGATTGTTTTTCTCTTCTCACAGCTTTCTCCAAGTCCTGGTCCATAGCCCTCCTCCCCTTTCCTTGTTCTCCTAACATAATTCTAGTGTAAGTTTCCTAGCCCTGTCAAACCTGTTTTCTCACAGCTTTCTCCAAGCCCTGGCTCTTAGCCCCCCCTTCTCATGGTCTCCTAACATAATCTTATTGTAAGTTTCCCAGCCCTGTCAGTCCTGTCTATTCCCTCCCTCTTCCTCTTGAGAGTTTACTTATTCCTCCCCTGAGCTGTGGCACCATCTTTAAATACTAAAAACCTCTGCCTGACTACACTCTGTTTCTGTCTGTCCCACGGTTATCCCTCAGTAGTGTGTACTTACTGCATGTCTCCTTCTAAAACCCCTGGCATAACTACATTATTTTTCTACTTCTCAGTGAACTGTAGCTCCCCATTGGTGTATAAATAATAAAAACAAACAGAAAGGTATCATTCAAACCAAAATGATAGGCTGCCCTATTTCTGTAGTTGCTAACTTTCTTACTGATTGTTTTCTGTTTGGTGACTGCTGCTCCTCCCAGAAGGTGTAAAAAACAAAATCCCAAACCTCCATGCCCGGATCTCCGAAAACCACTCCGACATTCCCATAGTTTCTGAAACCTGGCTGGAAACTTATATAAAAGATAGTGAAATCCTACCACCAGGTTTCCAAATCATTCACAATGACAAAAGCCCACAAAGAAAAGGAGGTGGAGTAGCAATAATCTACCCCACCTCCCATACCATAACTCCCTACTCCAATTAAATAGCAACCTTTGCCAACTCTGAAATTGTAATAGGTTTACTAAAAATAAACAACCACAAGTCCATATGTATCACTGCCCTCTACATTCCCCCTGGTGATAATATCAAAACTCTTGAAAACTTCCTGTCCTGGTTCTCCTCCAATATAAAAAAGAAACCTATATACTCAGTGATACCAACCTCAGCTGGAATACTATTAACTCTGAAGCCCCATCCCACACAATCAACCTGTACAACTTCTCCCAACTAAAACTATCTCCAACCAGACCAAATAAAGATGGTACCTCTGGTACCATCATTGACTGGATCCTAACATCTCACCTAAACCTTATCACCAAAGCTGGAACATTACCTGATCCTCTCAGTGATCACCTACCAGTCTTCGCCGACCATCTCCCATCTCCACGACTACATCCAAACCTGCAACCTCTCCTCTTTCACCCCACTAACTTTCTCCATGTGCTTAAAGCATACTCACTGGTCCCTTGTAAAAATCCTTCCTCTAGATGATGCCATTTCCTAGTTTAACGACTCATTCCTAACCCTTCTCAATAACCAAAACCCCCTCGAACCAAATGCATCAAAACCAATCCCTGCCCATGGTTATTAAAAGATACTAAACTAGCCTTGCACCAAAAAGACAGAAAATGGAAACAATATCAAAAACATAAAAACCCTAACACCCTCCTAGAGTATAAGCAACTACAAAATGCCACAAAAAAAGTAATAATTAAAGACCTTAAAGCCCACTACTCCAATCTCCAGTTCTTGCACTCAAAAAATCCCAAAAAATTCTGGGACTCCATCTCATCCATGCTGCATCCTGGCAACAATGAAAACCCCTTCCCAGACTACAACCTCTCCAACCTTGAAAGAGCCAGCCAGTTCAACTCATTCTTCATAGACTGCACAGCTAAACTATCAGCCTCTTTCCCAGCCCCCTCTTCCAATACCACCCCTCCTGCCCCAACCACCATCCAAATCATCAACCTTCCTCCACATCCTTCTGCCTCAAGCCCATCCCCAAAAGCACTATAAAAATAATTCTGCTCAAACTCAAATCCTGTTGCAATGTACCCGACAACCTTCCAACCACCTTCCTCAAACAATTTGCAGACAGCAATTCCTATCCCATCTCTAGTCTTATAAATAGATCCATACAAGAATCATATGTCCCTTCTATCTGGTGCCATGCTTACATCATCCCCTTCCACAAAGGTAGCAAAAATACTGATACCACCAACTTCAGGCCTATTGCCATCCTTTCTCCTCTTTCTAAAATACTAGAGAGAACAATACAAGCACAACTCATGGCACACCTAACACTACACAATCGCCTCTCCCCTACCCAGCATGGCTTCTGCCCTGGCCACAGCACCATGACTGCCCATCTTTCCTTTCCTGAAACCATAAATCTCGAACGCGGCTCAGGCAGGTTTGTATCCACACTATTCCTAGATCTGTCAAAGGCCTTTGACACCATCTCACACACCCTACTTATATCCCAACTCTCTACCCTACACCTCTCAACCACCACCATTGCCTGGTTTCCAGCTACTTGTCCAACTGCGAACAAGCTGTCAAATGGAAAACTTCAACCTCCCCCTTCCTTCCCACACCCACAGGCATCCCACAGGGTTCTGTTCTTAGCCCTCTTCTCTTCAACCTTTTCATTAACAACTTTCAGCAATCCATCCCAGACTCATCTATCATCCAATATGCAGATGACTCAACAATCATCTGCTCAGCCTTATCCCCCTCTGAGCTCCTAGCAAAAAAACAACTAGCCTTTTCCATAACACAAACCTGGATGCAGTCTAACAATCTGCCACTAAATGCAAATAAAACCAAACTAATGTTTTCCCCTACCAAAAACTCAATTGACAAATCCACATTCACCATATAGAGCCAAAACAGCACTTTCCTTGAAATTTTTCCAAACCCCAAGCTTCTTGGCATCATTATTGATGAAGAACTAAAATTTGACACCCACATCCACTCCACAATCAAGAAAGTCCACCAAAAGGTAGGTCTCCTATACAGGCACAACCACTTCCTAAGCACCTCTACCCATTAAACTCTTGCATCCACCTTCCTACTCCCCTCCCTTATGTATGGTGCCCCTCTTTTCACCAATCTCCATCTTGGCCTTCGATCCAAACTTGAATCCTGCTACCACACGATATCCAAATTTGCAACCAATTCAAAAAACTCATCCCACCACTGCCTCTCCTTCCTCACCCTCAACTGGCTTGAACTACCCAACTAACTCAGTTACCTACAACTCACCATTACCCACAAGTGCATCTTTAAACCTGCCAACTGCCTAGCTCTCGCTACTTCCTTAAAACCTTACATTCCCAACCACTCACTCAGATCCAAAAACCCAAATCTCCTTCAGGTCCACAAACCTGCACGACCTCCTGGCCATCTACTGCTGTCCCATTCCTTAGCTAAACAGTGGAACTTTCTCCCTACACACCTATGCAACCTACCTAACCATACAAATTTCAAATCTCAGCTACTCTCTCATCTTTCTTCCAAATGGTAATGCCCTTGCCATGCTCTAACATAACAACCCCCATTCCACCTTGCATTGACTCATCCAACTACTTCTACTATTACTTTATCCCACCGAAAACAAACCCTCCTCTACTAAAAACTGCTTTTCTCTCTAATATCTATTGTACTATACTCTCCAATCTCAAATATACTATTACCCTCAACATGCATAATATTTTCTTACTACTAATGGCTAGTACCTATATATTTTGAAATGTTAAACCTACAACTGAGTTTATAACAAAAATATTCACTTTATGTAAATGTTGACATTTCTGTATTGAACTATGTCTTTTCATTTTTGTAACATTGTGACAAGCCAATTGCAAATATCATGGAGCTTATCTGTAAATGTTTAATTAGCTGTATGAACTATGTTCTTTTGTAACATGTGAAATGTAACTTACAGTTACTGTGGAGATTTTCTCCCTAGGCTTCCACTGAAAACAGGTTCTTTTTGGCACAGTGGACTTCCCCGGTCATCAAACTTAAATAAATAAATAAATAAAATTAGGATGTATATTACCACTTAGTTTGATCAGGATATAATTGAATAGAAATAGGTGTTTGAATCTGGTAACTAGTTTAACATATTTGCACAGCAAATGTGGGGTTAACTGTGACTGTGTATATTTAAATGTGACGAGTTCTGTATTGGGACTGTTGTAAAGGTATGGAGATATGATCATGTTGTTTAAAGAAATATGGGGTGTGGTGCTGAGTGGGTTATTGGGGGAGTAAATAGCTATAACCTATTGCTTTTGATAACAAGTAGAAAGGTAAGAGGTAATTACCAGAATAAATATTACAAATTGTTGGAACAGCATTATGTTTATATTTAATTTGGAGTTGAGTGTTGTGTTGGTGAATGGTGTAGGGAGTAGCTAATGAGGGTGTGGCTGCTATAGGGATGGGTTGTACTGAGGTTAAGAAAAGCAGTCTTTGTTATAGTATATGGTTAAATGGCAATATGTGTAAGACTGATGTGATTGGATGATTGTTTTAAATTAGGAATAGTATGGATGTGTCGGATATGGGGGTAGGGTAGGGGAGTGGAGTGAGCCTGAGTGGAGCAAGGGTGAACACAGTGAGTAGAGCCAGTCCAAGGAAGTATACATTTATAAAAGAGAGTGATAGGTTGTCCTAGTATCTTCTCTGGAATATAAGAATAGAGGGATATTAAATACTAGAGTACACTGATGTAGTAAGAAAAATGAGGGTTTATTTGGGAAAAGAAATGGATACAATGTGGAGTTGATAGCTTCTATTAAGGACGGTGTGATTATAAATAGATTTAGTGCAAAGCAGTATTTGAGGAGAAAATAGTTGGGAATGGGGCTAGAAATTAAAAAGAGATAAGAAGAAAACAAGAAACAGAAGTGTACTATAGAAGTTGTAACGTGATTTGGGGAGGGCCTGAGGTTGTTTATTTACTTGCAACTATATTTATGCCTTTTGCACATTTCTTGCCTTTTCTTATGATCCTTCTCCCTATATTATTCCTTTTGTTTTTTGTCTCTTTCAGTCACTGCCTGGTTTTTGTTTACTTCTGGTTTGGTTTCCATTCCTGCTTGACACTGATATGCTTCTGCTAAACTAAGCAAGGAAGCCATCTTAGATTTGTTTTCCTCATATTTCTAAATTTTCACTATGTTTGGATCTGGTGAGGACAGCAGATATGTGTGCAGTCCTAAGATTGCAGATCTATACATGTAATCAATTTTGAGGAGGCTACTCCTTCAGAATGAGGAACATATAATCTTGGTATACACTAATTTTTATGTATCATTTGATAAACATGAAGCATTTTTCTTGTTTTCATTTCTAACCGATTCGATACCTTTTGGTGCTAGTCAATAACTCCAAAACTGTAAGTTAGAACATGAAGTGAAATTTGGTTTATAGCTTGAACTATCGGGACTTGGAAATTTGGAATGTTTTCAGTATTAATTTTAGTCTTCCAAAATATTCCTTAATGAATTTTGTTTGCATTTGTTCATGTCTTATTGCAGATTCTTCAAAAAAATCCCAAGCATTTAAACACTCACCCCAATCAAGTTCCTTTATATCACATTTATGTTGCAGACTGATATTTTTTAGTGCTGCAGCTTTCCTGCTTTAAAAGTTGCTTTTGCACATTTATCAAGACAAAACAATGTTCTTATATCATCTAGCAAAGGTTTGATCACTTTCAGCTGTGTTTTCAGCTCCTCATCTGATGAACTATATGGTTTTAAATCATCCAAGAAAAGAAGATGAAAAGTCTTTAACTTTGTTGTTGTCTGAGAGCCAAATTATAACCATGAACTAATTTACTAAGTAGACAACTTAATGGGTTAAAGGAAAGAAAAAGGGCAACCGTGACAAAGTGTCACCCTGGAATATCCCCTTTCAATTTTTTATCCCTGGGATAATAATGTATGCTTTACCGTGGCTTTGCTGCAAAATGGTTTGCTCCTGTGTCATAGTCACTGTAATGTAATTGATCAATGTAGGGTGTATCTTATATATTTGTAAGCACTCCTTTATCCATGAATGTGGGATGTTGTCAACCTGCTTTTTTGGAATCAGTTTATGCTATAGTTAGATTCTTCCTCTTTTTACAATTCTCTGTTTTGACTTTATTTAACAACAAGCAATATTTTGTTCTATTTGACTTTCTTTTTTTACCCTTTTGTTCTATTGCCATGATTACATTTTCTTCTAAATCACTATAAACTGTGTCACCATCAATTCTAGTATATTTACCACAACAAGCAATGAAGAAAAAACTTCTTATACCACAAGAAAGGATGACTCCACAGCAACCATAAAGAATTTAATCCACTGGAAGACGAATTTCACAGTAACAAGAATACACAACCAATGTTATAATATCGTTCTCTCTAGCGCCTCGGCAAATAGCCTTTTCAGAGTAAAAGATGTTCTTATACTAACTTACAACTCTTTTTATATCTAACAAACCCCTCCCAAATCAATTAACAATCAATTATACAATTAATTAACTAAAAACTTAAAAGACATAAAAAACGTAACTTTCCAATAAAAATATATTCATTAAAGTAAACTTTTCCATGAACAGTCACAATTTAAACCATTTGGTTTGAGAGTATTAAATTTCAGTATCAAATATAATTCCTTTTTTCTTAGCATTTGTTTTATACATTTATCATTCAAGTATTTGATGTTTTGAATACTATCCAATATTGTCACCTTAATACCATCATTTCTCCCTCCATGATGGCTATGAAAATGAACAGCCAAGGGACTAGTTTCTTTATTATTTGTAATGTCTCTTACATGCTCTTTAATTCTGCAAGCTAATGTTCTTTTGGTCTCTCCAATATAATATTTTTTACAAGGGCATTCAATACCATAAACTACTGCTGTTGAATTGCAGTTATAAATTCCCCTTGTTATAAAGGTAATTCCATTAATTTCATCAAATTGCTTAACAACAAACCTACAAATAGTGCATTTACCACACTTTTTCGTACCCTGTTGAGTAACTTGTGTATACAGCAACATGTTTGGCATTTCAAATCGACTATGTACCAAAAAGTCCTGAATATTTCTACCCCTTCTATATGAAAAACTAATATTTTTATCTGACAAATAATTCAATTCTTTTTTTAATATATTCCAACTATATCTAATATGTTCATTACATTTTCTTCTAAATCACTATAAACTGTGTCACCATCAATTCTAGTATATTGTTTATACATTGTTAGGAGGCAAGTTTGTCGAACTATAACTTTTAGGATAGCTTGCATTTTCAGTGTTAAGGAGGAGTATAATTTTCCTGTTGTTAACCAGGTTGGTATCTGTTTGGTATGAGCACAGAAGTAGTTCTTACACAGAGCTAAATCTTCATGTAAAAATGTTAATAGATTTAGCCAGAAGTTAGGTACTGCATCTGTGCCTGGATTTTCCTGTTAGTAGCTTTTCCTAATTTTGTTTCAAAGTCTCTTGCTGTTACTTCATCATATTTGATATCCTGTACATTTGAACTTCTTACTGTTGCCTTTACTTCTTCTATCCATTCAGCATCTTTGTTATTTTCACAGGGTTTTCAAATGTATTTCTCCAAAATGTGTCTATTTCTTCATTTTGTGGTATTTCTATTCATTTTGCTTTGTTTCCCAATTCTCTATAAAACTTGTTTGGTTCATAGATGAATTGCTTGTTTTGTACTTTTCCTTTATATGTAAAAAACAGAGAAACTAGTGGTCTT
>NC_056737.1:1384956452-1385078952 GCF_019279795.1 Protopterus annectens
ATGTAACCTGGACCGGAACACCAAATGCGGAGGTGTGTCCATATTCATTAAGGATATCCACACCTCCAGGCTAGTTGCTCAGCATAATGCATCCGAGGTTATCCAAGTGCAACTAACTCTGGGCAAAACTGCAATCCAAATTGTAGCTTGCTACAGATCTCCCACCATGTCCCAAGATTCCCACTCCTCTTTTCTTGATGTACTGGAAAATATTAGGGTTCAACCAAAGACCCTAATAATGGGCGATTTCAACTACCCCACCATTAACTGGGAAAACTACTCTTGTACCAACTCCTTCACACAATGCTTTCTGGAATTCATAAACTCCAATGCCCTGGATCAACTTATCCACACCTCCACCAGGGGCAACAATATCCTAGACTTAGTCTTTACCAACATGAGTGACCGGTGTTTCACACCTGAAGTCAACTGCTCATTGGTCCAATCCGACATTAAGCTAATCAACCTTGATATCCACATCCCGGCCCACCCCCCATTAAGGAAACCATGGTGAAAAATTTCTCCAAACCCAACTTCATGCTTCTTAAGACAGAAGTGGTGAACTTCATGACACCCATGCAGAAGGACAATACAGTTACGACTGATGAATCCTACACAAATGCACTCCATAAGCATTTACACAAGTGCATGGATCGTACTATCGCAAACAGAACCAAGATGCTATCCTCCAAAAAAGGAAGCCAATCGGTGGTCCCCTGCCATAAACAAACTGTACAACAGAAGGAAGAAATTGTTGCAAAAGTGAGTAAAATCCCATGAGTGGAAGAGCTCCTTGGTCAGCTTCAGTAAGAAGCTGACATCCCTTATAAGATCCTCCAAAGCTAGCTATGAAAACGAAATCGCGACTGATTCTAAGGACAACCACAAAGCATTCTATAGCTATGTCAAGAATCTCAATGGCAACACCCAGATCTGCTCTGAGTTACAGCACAACAGCATGAACATTACAGAACCAACTGATATTGCCAACATCCTGGCAGATAGGTTCAGTGCTAACTTTACCCCCCTCTCACCACCTAAAGGGCTCATAGCTATACAGGAAGAATGCAGAGTCCCTGTAATCACAACTATGCAGGTAAAAGCTGCACTCTCTAAAGCCAAAAGCACAGCATCCATGGGACCAGACAACATCCCAGGCTGCATTTTACATGAACTTCAGAACAAACTGGATCCCCACCTAAGTAACATGTTCAATCATAAGCTTCACATCAGGCTTTGTGCCCACTGAATGGAGTACAGCAACAGTTATCCCACTCCACAAAGGGGGAGCCACCACTGGTTCTAGGAACTATTGCCCTATTAGCCTGACAAGCCTGGTCTGCAAGGCCATGGAATGTATCATCATGGAACTCATAAACAAAGACATTGGTAACCTCCAAACTCTGGCTCCCACCTAGTTTGGGTTTGTGAAAGGCAGATCATGCCTCCTGAACCTGATTGACTTCTTTGAGGCAGTCACCAAAGCCGTAGATGAGGGAAAGATGGTTCACACAGCCTATTTTGACCACACCATGGCTTTTGACACCATCCCCCATTCTGGAATTATAGCTAAACTCACTAAACTAGGTATAAAGCCCTACATCACAAGATGGGGTGGCAACTGACTCACTAACAGAACCCAGGCTGTAAAAGTTGCACACTCCAAATCTGACCTCAAACCAGTGACAAGTGGAGTACCACAGGGTTCAGTCCTGGAACCTCTCTTGTTTGGTATCTACTTCTCTGAAGTACAGGCTAACACAGAAGGCCTCTGGCTAATGAAGTTCGCAGATGAATGCAAACTAGGAAGCATAGCTGAGTCCCCAAATGATGTGGAAATCCTACAGAAGGGCCTCACTGAGACAGATGCCTGGTGTCAGAGCCATGGCCTCAAGCTCAGTGTCAAAAATTGCATTGTCATCCCCTTTGGTAAAAACTCTGTACCCATGAACTACTACATAGACAGCAGTCTACTTAACACTGAATTTGTGATAAGAGACCTTGGGTCCCAGGTGGACAGTAGTCTGTCCTTTGATAGTCACATCACCACAGTAGTCAGGAAGTCTTTCTACATGGCGCACCTCGTCATAAAAGGGTTCTCATCCAGGAAAAAAAGAGGTCATTGTTCCCCTCTACTCGACACTCATTAGACCCATTATAGAGTACAATGCCTCTTTTGGAATGTACCTCACAAGACATCTGCAGCAGCCGGAAAGGCTACAGAAGTACCTCACAAAGAGGATTACTGGCATCAAACAGATGCCCTACACTGACCGTCTCAAAAAACTCCAGCTTTACTCCGTCGCATATCACCTACTTCGAGGTGATCTCTGCCTAACAAATAAAGCTATGTCAAACCCAGAGCTGTTGGACATGCTACACCTAAAGAAATCCCAATCCCTCTGAGCTACACAGTCTAGGGACCTAAACCTTGTCACCCCAATAAACAGGACATGCTGGAGGGATGCTGGAGGGATAGAGTCCTGTCCTAGAGACTTTCCCTACTCTGGAACAGGCTACCCTTCTATGTCAAGCAAAGTTCTTCATTAGCACTCTTCAAGGAAAATCTTGATGAGTGGCTGGAAAATAGGCAATACACCCTGGGGATAATTTCTGTGTCTCTGCTTGACAGTGGCACAGGAAAATAACTTTCTTGGGTGGTGTAAGCCAGGAAACCTTGTTGGCTAGGCTTACGTAGGCCCTCAGGCTGATAGACTAGTACCTACCTATGAACCTATGAAATAGTAGAGCACTACAGGGTAGATAGAGACACACTCCAGGAACTCTACAAACTCTGTCGTCTTCACCTCAGTTCAAGGGCAAACTGAGGGAATCCATAGCGGTGGAGATCATAGTATTTGTAGCACTTAGAATTGTAGCTATGGGAACCTTTGGGAGAACCATAGGGGACATTGTAGGGGTGTCACAGACATCAGCAACCAGAATCCTACACCAATTCTTGAATGCTATACTATAGCATGCTAGTGACTGTATATATACTTCCCTGTACCTCCAAGGACAGAGCTAGAAGTATGCAGGAGTTCTACCACATAGCAGTGATAGACTGCAAAAGCATTGAGATCAAATCACCATCCATGGAGCACTAAAGGGTCTATGTCAACAGAAAGTGGTTCTGTCCCCTTAACTGTCGGGTTATGTGTAGTACTAGTGGAATAATTCTGAATGTGTGTGCTTGCAACCCCGGTAGCTACTATGACTCCCATATCTGGCACAACTTACAGCTCTACCAGAGGTTTTTCAGGGCAAATGTCCTACATGGCTTCCCTAGTTTGTGTGCCTAGTAACTACTCCTTGATTCCAATACTGTGTTTTAGTCACTATTGCAGTGCACGGTGACTGATATTAGTATTTCCATAACATATGGCTGAAGGTAGTCAATCATTAGCATTTTCGCCCGTCCATGCAGTAGTAATGAGATAGCTGGGATATCTGGGTTTGCATATGACTTGCATTAACACGTGTTTGTTTTCACTTACATGGTTACAGTTCTTATTGCCTGCATTGAATGTTTTATCCTGTCTATCTAGGAAGGGTCTCAAACTGTTTCAATGAGGTCTTAACATTATTATCCTTATGTTCATGTAATCCCTGTGCTCTAATGTTATTGTATACATGTTTTTGATGTGATTTTGTGACATCTGTTTCTTTTTATGCAAATTAAAGCCTTGTGCTTATTTTACTTTGTTTTAAATCTCATGCAGGTCATCTTCACCCCTCCAAGCCTAACCTTTTTCCATTTTGTCTTTACCCTTTAGAAAAAACAGTGACCTCATACATTCGGTAGTCACCCCCCCAAAAAATGAAAGCTCTCTCCTGTACAGCCTTCCAGTGGATCATGCTGCAATGGCTTTTATCATAACATTGACAGGACACTACTTTACTTTACAGGTGAATGTAGGTGCCTCTTTCATGGTGAGCATACTCTTAAAATTTACACTTATAAGCTAGTTTGTACTTTACAAGTTTTGACAAAATAGTTGACTACAGCATCTTAGCACTCACTAAACCAGGAGCAGCAGCTGCATAAGACCCTCTCACAGCCTCACCTCATTCTTTCATACTAACAGACTTCCCTCCAGTAACTCTCTTCAACACTTCTTGCAGTTTGGCGACCCTGTTCCTCAGAAATGCATTGAATCCAGGACTTATAATTCCCTAACAAAATGATACCTTCAACCCCCTATCTTACTACCAGGCTTTCCCCTTGGACTTTCACAGACTAGTGCATGAAATTCTTATTTGACTTTCAAAAGCTAGTGCAAGTACTTTCTTTAATTCATCTTTATTGTAAAGCCGTCCTATACTATGTTTCCTTTATTCCTGATTTACCTGGTTAGTGACTGATACTGATAGTTTTTATTCTGCAGAGTAATTTCTGCTGTCACTTTGCTACTTTCAGGTGCTGCATGCACCATTTGCCCTCATTGTGCCTGGGCTCACTCTGCTCCTCTACCCTACCCCTATTCCCACCCACCCCATGATTGATTTCCTTTATTCCTAGACAGGCTTGTCCCCTTTTCCCTATCCTCCAATCAGCACTCCACCTACAATTTGTAATCTGATTTCATCCATTATCTCATTAAATCTCTTTTCTGACTCTTCTGCATGAGATTTTCTTTACTTTATCTACCAGCTATCACCCCTGGCCTTAACTACGATTTATCTTCTTTATCATGCCTCTAATAAAACCTATCATCTCTCTCTTCTTGTCCTGCTAGCTCTGTTACTCCTAGCCCTTTATACCACCTCCTTCCAATCATACCTTCTCACAAACAACTCTTCCCCTACCTTGCCAGTAATTGAGGACCTGCATCATGACAAACACACTGTTTACATCTCTCCATACCTTTTCCACACCTCCTCTACCCTACTATTCTCTCTTGACCCACAGCTCTGCCACTACACAATATATGTATATATTTATATATATATATATATATATATATATATATATATATATATATATATATATATATATATATATATATATATCTATATATATATATATATCACAGTCTGTTTTCCAAACTAAGATATCTTACCCTCCATTCCCTTACCTATATTAAACTCCAGTGCAGCATCCATCCTATTCCAGGACCAGTCCTCACCACATTATCTACCCTCCATCCACATTCTGACACCTCCCTAACTCCACAGCTAACTCCTCTCTTCTACTGTAAAAAAGTAACTCTGACCTTCTCATCATTAACGTTAACCTCATAAAGTACATGAATTGCATTCTGCTATTGTCCTTTACTCCCCCTGATATAGATGTCATTACTAAAACATGGCTTAAGCCTCATATTATATCTAAAGAATTTCTTCCCAATGGTTATAATATCCTCAGAACTGTTAGAGTATCTAGACATGGTGGTGGGATTGCCATTTTATTTAAAGGCAATCTTAAATTGACACAGCGTAACTCTATTCCATCTGATATACCTAACTCAGAAGTTTCAGTAGCATGCCTAGATATGAATAATCATAAATCCATTGTCTTTATAGTGATCTACCTGGCCCCTGATAATAACCTCCAAAATATTGAAAACATCTTTGAATGGGCCTCTACCAACTTCAGCAATGAAACTATTATACTTGAATATTTTAAACTTGACTGGACTACTTGTTCTTCTAACCCCCCCTACTAACTTTATAAACCTGTACAATTTCTGTCAAAAAATTAACCACCCCACACCTGTTGACAAACACACCAACCAGCAATCCATTCTTGACCAGATTTTTACAAACAAATCCAATATTAGCTATGATGCTGGTTGTCTCCCGTACACACTAAGTGATCACTTCCCAACCTACTTGATTAGAAAACATACGTACAATTCCTGCAACATTTCATTTCACTACATTCGCAATAAAAAACACTTTTCTCCTACATTATTTAATACTCTTCTTCAATAATATGACTGGGCACCTCTAAAAACTCTTCAATTGGACTGTGCAGTGCAGTATTTCAATAATGCTTTTCCTACAAATACTTTATGATCTAGCCCCAATTAGAAAAATTCGTACCAAATCCAAACAGCTTCCCTGGTTGACAAAAGACACAATTCTTCTACTAAAACAAAGGGACAGATTCTAGTATCTCTTTCAGAATAACAGAAGTAAACAAAATCTTATTACCTACCAACAACTTCAAAATCAAACCAAAAAACTAATTAAACAAGACAAAAGAACCTACTTTCAAACACATCATCTAAAATACTAGAAAAATCCCAAAAGATTCTGGCAAACAACCTCCTTCTCAGACCAGGAAAATCCACTACCCCAGGCCCAACTCTGACCAACCCAAATGACTGCATAGTCATTCAATTTAACTCCCATTTTATTAACTAAATAACCTCTCTACTAAACAGAACCCCTAATATGCCTCTGTCCATGCCTCAAACCTTCAACAACAATTCTACCCTCCTCTATCTCAAACCTATCCAATCAGGTTATGTTAAAAATCTCCATTCTAAACTAAAACTTTGCACACTAGCTGCAGACCAGCTACCTGGTGACTTTCTACAACTAGGTGCTACTTCCATTGCTTACCCTATATCTATTCTCATTAACCGTTCTATCTCTGAACAGTACATACCACTCCTCGGGAAAATATCTCACATCATACCATTACATAAAGGTGGTCCCTCTACTGATGTATCCAACTACAGACCCATAGCCATTTTGTCACCACTTTCGAAAGTCTTAGAAAAATGTATACACAAACAGATCCTAGACCACTTTCTGTCAAATAGTCTATTATCTAATACACAACATGGCTTTCAACCTAGGCACAGCACCATTACAGCTCTAATTAGCTTTACTAATACCATAAATCAACTCAAAAATAAAAAAAAAACAACTAGTCTCTGCCAACTTCCTAGATATGTCAAAAGCATTTGACACTGTATCTCATCAAATACTTCTCAATAAAATGGATTTCTACCACTGCAGCTCTGAAGCCCTAAGCTTGTTTCATAACTACCTGTCGGATAGGAAACCAGCCACTTTATGGGACAATAAACCTCTAAAGCAGAAAGGCAAGCAACCTCCACATCCCCAACACAACTCAAATGACACATAGACCACAGACTCAGTGTGCCACTCAATCACAGCCAATAAGGCAAAACAATGTATCCAACACACTAGTCATAGGTGACTCTATAGTCAGGCACACTGATGTCCCACTCATCAGGCTAAACAAGGAGAAGGTTACTGTCAGCTGCCTGTCCGGTGCCAGGATCTGCCACATGACCCATGCACTCAGGTCACTCCACAACAAGTACAAATATGACTCTGTCATTGTCCATGTTGGTGTGAATGACCTGAGACGTACCTCCCTGAACTACATGAAAAGAGACATGGAAGAGCTCTCTGATCTTGTAGCCCAGGCAGGTATGACCCTAGCTCTGAGTAGCATTCTGCCATCACCCAGAATGATACCTCAGTACAAGGACAAAATGATTGACTTCAACAATTGGCTGAGCTTTTGGTGTCATTCTAGGGGGATCCAGTATCTGTCTGCTTGGGTTGACATAGTCGACAGGCCACGATGTTTTGCCAGAGATGGCCTGCACCTGTCATCCATGGGATTCTGGATACTGGCTAAGGCTCTTACCGCCTCTATAGTGCCTTTTTTAGGCAAGGTTCAAATGACAAATTCACCACCATAACAGGAAGAGGCAATCAAAAATTGAGGGTAATGCTACTCAATGCTAGAAGTCTAAATCTCAAAATACACTCACTCGAGGCACTCCTTAAAATGGAGAACATCGATATCTGTGCAGTGACTGAGACCTGGTTCAAGGCTCAAGAGAGCACCCCTGCACTACCAGGCTATAACTCATACCGCACTTTTCGACCATGTAACCTGGACCGGAACACCAAAGGCGGAGGTGTGTCCATATTCATTAAGGATATCCACACCTCCAGGCTAGTTGCTCAGCATAATGCATCCGAGATTATCCAAGTGCAACTAACTCTGGGCAAAACTGCAATCCAAATTGTAGCTTGCTACAGATCTCCCACCATGCCCCAAGATTCCCACTCCTCTTTTCTTGATGTACTGGAAAATATTAGGGTTCAACCAAAGACCCTAATAATGGGCGATTTCAACTACCCCACCATTAACTGGGAAAACTACTCTTGTACCAACTCCTTCACACAATGCTTTCTGGAATTCATAAACTCCAATGCCCTGGATCAACTTATCCACACCCCCACCAGGGGCAACAATATCCTAGACTTAGTCTTTACCAACATGAGTGACCGGTGTTTCACACCTGAAGTCGACTGCTCTTTGGTCCAATCCGACCTTAAGCTAATCACCGTTGATATCCACATCCCGGCCCACCCCCCATTAAGGAAACCATGGTGAAAAATTTCTCCAACACCAACTTCATGCTTCTTAAGACAGAAGTGGTGAACTTCATGGCACCCATGCAGAAGGACAATACAGTTACGACTGCTGAATCCAACACAAATGCACTCTATAAGCATTTACACGAGTGCATGGATTGTGCGATCGCAAACAGAACCAAGACGCTATCCTCCAAAAAAAGGAAGCCAATCGGTGGGCCCCTGCCATAAACAAACTGTACAACAGAAGGAAGAAATTGTTGCAAAAGTGAGTAAAATCCCATGAGTGGAGGAGCTCCTTGGTCAGCTTCAGTAAGAAGCTGACATCCCTTATAAGATCCTCCAAAGCTAGCTATGAAAACAAAATCGCAACTGATTCTAAGGACAACCACAAAGCATTCTATAGCTATGTCAAGAATCTCAATGGCAACACCCAGATCTGCTCTGAGTTACAGCATAACAGCATGAACATTACAGAACCAACTGATATTGCCAACATCCTGGCAGATTGATTCAGTGCTAACTTTACCCCCCTGTCACCCCCTAAAGGGCTCATAGCTATACAGGAAGAATGCAGAGTCCCTGTAATCACAACTATGCAGGTAAAAGCTGCACTCTCTAAAGCCAAAAGCACAGCATCCATGGGACCAGACAACATCCCAGGCTGCATTTTACATGAACTTCAGAACAAACTGGATCCCCACCTAATCACCATGTTCAATCATAGCCTCACATCAGGCTTTGTGCCCACTGAATGGAGTACAGCAACAGTTATCCCACTCCACAAAGGGGGGGGGGCACCACTCGTCCTAGGAACTATTGCCCTATTAGCCTGACAAGCCTGGTCTGCAAGGCCATGGAATGTATCATCATGGAACTCATAAACAAAGACATTGGTAACCTCCAAACTCTGGCTTCCACCTAGTTTGGGTTTGTGAAAGGCAGATCATGCCTCCTGAACCTGATTGACTTCTTTGAGGCAGTCAACAAAGCCATAGATGAGGGAAAGATAGTTCAACAGCCTATCTTGACCTCACCAAGGCTTTTGACACCATCCCCCATTCTGGAATTATAGCTAAACTCACTAAGCTAGGTATAAAGCCCTACATCACAAGATGGGGTGGCAACTGACTCACTGACAGAACCCACGCTGTAAAAGTTGCACACTCCAAATCTGACCTCAAACCAGTGACAAGTGGAGTACCACAGGGTTCAGTCCTGGGACCTCTCCTGTTTGGTATCTACTTCTCTGAAGTACAGGCTAACACTGAAGGCCTCTGGCTAATGAAGTTCGCAGATGAATGCAAACTAGGAACCATAGCTGAGTCCCCAAATGATGTGGAAATCCTACAGAAAGGCCTCACTGTGACAGATGCCTGGTGTCAGAGCCATGGCCTCAAGCTCAGTGTCAAAAATTGCATTGTCATCCCCTTTGGTAAATACTCTGTACCCATGAACTACTACATAGACAGCAGTCTACTTAACACTGAATTTGTGATAAGAGACCTTGGGTCCCAGGTGGACAGTAGTCTGTCCTTTGATAGTCACATCACCACAGTAGTCAGGAAGTCTTTCTTTGTGGCGCACCTCATCATAAAAGGGTTCTCGTCCAGGAAAAAAAAGAGGTCATTGTTCCCCTCTACTCGACACTCATTAGACCCATTATAGAGCACAATGCCCCTTTTGGAATGTACCTCACAAGACATCTGCAGCAGCCGGAAAGGCTACAGACGTACCTCACAAAGAGGATTACTGGCATCAAACAGATGCCCTACACTGACCGTCTCAAAAAACTCCAGCTTTACTCCGTTGCATATCACCTACTTCGAGGTGATCTCTGCCTAACATATAAAGCTATGTCAAACCCAGAGCTGTTGGACATGCTACACCTAAAGAAATCCCAATCCTTCCGAGCTACACAGTCTATGGACCTAAACCTTGTCACCCCAATAAACAGGACATGCTGGAGGGATGCTGGAGGGATAGAGTCCTGTCCTAGAGACTTTCTCTACTCTGGAACAGGCTACCCATCTATGTCAAGCAAAGTTCTTCATTAGCACGCTTCAATAAAATTCTTGATGAGTGGCTGGAAAATAGGCAATACACCCTGGGGATAATTTCTGTGTCTCTGCTTGACAGTGGCACAGGAAAATAACTTTCTTGGGAGGTGTAAGCCAGGAAACCTTGTTGGCTAGGCTTACGTATGCCCTCAGGCTGATAGACTAGTACCTACCTATGAACCTATGAAATAGTAGAGCACTACAGGGTAGATAGAGACACACTCCAGGAACTCTACAAACTCTGTCGTCTTCACCTCAGTTCAAGGGCAAACTGTGGGAATCCATACCGGTGGAGACCATAGTATTTGTAGCACTTAGAATTGTAGCTTTGGGAACCTTTGGGAGACCCATAGGGGACATTGTAGGGGTGTCACAGACATCAGCAACCAGGATCCTACACCAATTCTTTAATGCTATACTATAGCATGCTAGTGACGGTATATATACTTCCCTGTACCTCCAAGGACAGAGCTAGAAGTATGCAGGAGTTCTACCACATAGCAGTGATAGACTGCAAAAGCATTGAGATCAAATCACCATCCATGGAGCACTAAGGGGTCTATGTCAACAGAAAGTGGTTCTGTCCCCTTAACTGTCAGGTTATGTGTAGTACTAGTGGAATAATTCTTAATGTGTGTGTTTGC
Source organism: Protopterus annectens (assembly GCF_019279795.1). NCBI lineage: Eukaryota > Metazoa > Chordata > Ceratodontiformes > Protopteridae > Protopterus > Protopterus annectens. Next base: position 1,384,967,536 of record NC_056737.1, read on the forward strand.
AACCCCGGTAGCTACTATGACTCCCATATCTGGCACAATTTACAGCTCTACCAGCGTTTTTTCAGGTGGCTTCCCTAGTTTGTGTGCCTAGTAACTACTCCTTGATTCCAGTACTGTGTTTTAGTCGCTATTTCAGTGCACGGTGACTGATATTAGTATTTCCATAACATATGGCTGAAGGTAGTCAATCTTTAGCATTTTCGCCCGTCCATGCAGTAGTAATGAGATAGCTGGGATATCTGGGTTTGCATATGACTTGCATTAACACGTGTTTGTTTTCACTTACATGGTTACAGTTCTTACTGCCTGCATTGAATGTTTTATCCTGTCTATCTAGGAAGGGTCTCAAACTGTTTCAATGAGGTCTTAACATTATTGTCCTTATGTTCATGTAATCCCTGTGCTCTAATGTTATTGTATACATGTTTTTGATGTGATTTTGTGACATCTGTTTCTTTTTATGCAAATTAAAGCCTTGTGCTTATTTTACTTTGTTTTAAATCTCATGCTGGTCATCTTCACCCCTCCAAGCCTAACCTTTTTCCATTTTGTCTTTACCCTTTAGAAAAAACAGTGACCTCATACATTCGGTAGTCACCCCCCCAAAAAATGAAAGCTCTCTCCTGTACAGCCTTCCAGTGGATCATGCTCCAATGGCTTTTATCATAACATTGACAGGACACTACTTTACTTTACAGGTGAATGTAGGTGCCTCTTTCATGGTGAATATACTCTTAAAATTTACACTTATAAGCTAGTTTGTACTTTACAAGTTTTGACAAAATAGTTGAATACAGCATCCTAGCGCTCACTAAACCAGGAGCAGCAGGTGCATAAGACCCTCTCACAGCCTCACCTCATTCTTTCATCCTAACAGACTTCCCTCCAGTAACTCTCTTCAACACTTCTTGCAGTTTGGCGACCCTGTTCCTCAGAAATGCATTGAATCCAGGACTTATAATTCCCTAACAAAATGATACCTTCGACCCCCTATCTTACTACCAGGCTTTCCCCTTGGACTTTCACAGACTAGTGCATGAAATTCTTATTTGACTTTCAAAAGCTAGTGCAAGTACTTTCTTTAATTCATCTTTATTGTAAAGCTGTCCTATACTATTTTTCCTTTATTCCTGATTTACCTGGTTAGTGACGGATACTGATAGTTTTTATTCTGCAGAGTCATTTCTGCTGTCACTTTGCTACCTTCAGGTGCTGCATGCACCATTTGCCCTCATTGTGCCTGGGCTCACTCTGCTCCCCTACCCTACCCCTATTCCCACCCACCCCATGATTGATTTCCTTTATTCCTAGACAGGATCGTCCCCTTTTCCCTATCCTTCAATCAGCACTCCACCAACAATTTTTAATCTCATTTCATCCATTATCTCATTAAATCTCTTTTCTGACTCTTCTGCATGAGATTTTCTTTACTTTATCTACCAGCTATCACCCCTGGCCTTAACTATGATTTATCTTCTTTATCATGCCTCTAATAAAACCTGTCATCTCTCTCTTCTTATCCTGTTAGCTCTGTTACTCCTAGCCCTTTATACCACTTCCTTCCAATCATACCTTCTCACAAACAACTCTTCCCCTACCTTGCCAGTAATTGAGGACCTGCATCATGACAAACACACTGTTTACATCTCTCCATACCTTTTCCACACCTCCTCTACTCTACTATTCTCTCTTGACCCACAGCTCTGCCACTACACAATATATGTATATATTTATATATATATATATATATATATATATATATATATATATATATATATATATATATATATATATATATATATATATATATATATATATATATATATATATATATATATATCACAGTCTGTTTTCCAAACTAAGATATCTTACCCTCCATTCCCTTACCTATATTAAACTCCAGTGCAGCATCCAACCTATTCCAGGCCAATCCTCACCACATTATCTACCCTCCATCCACATTCTGACACCTCCCTAACTCCACAGCTAACTCCTCTCTGCTACTGTAAAAAAGTAACTCTGACCTTCTCATCATTAACATTAACCTCATAAAGTACATGAATTGCATTCTGCTATTGTCCTTTACTCCCCCTGATATAGATGTCATTACTAAAACATGGCTTAAGCCTCATATTATATCTAAAGAATTTCTTCCCAATGGTTATAATATCCTCAGAACTGTTAGAGTATCTAGACATGGTGGTGGGATTGCCATTTTGGTTGAAGGCAATCTTAAATTGACACAGCGTAACTCTATTCCATCTGATATACCTAACTCAGAAGTTTCAGTAGCATGCCTAGATATGAATAATCATAAATCCATTGTCTTTATAGTGATCTACCTGGCCCCTGATAATAACTTCCAAAATATTGAAAACATCCTTGAATGGGCCTCTACCAACTTCAACGATGAAACTATTATACTTGAATATTTTAAACTTGACTGGACTACTTTTTCTTCTAACCCCCCTACTAACTTTATAAACCTGTACAATTTCTGTCAAAAAATTAACCACCCCACACCTGTTGACAAACACACCAACCAGCAATCCATTCTTGACCAGATTTTTACAAACAAATCCAATATTAGCTATGATGCTGGTTGTCTCCCGTACACACTAAGTGATCACTTCCCTACCTACTTGATTAGAAAACATACGTACAATTCCAATTTAGACCACGACCACAAAAACAGTTGAATAAAGACAAAAATGCAGACTCCTATCGATGCAAGCCCTTGTTGGAGACCAGGCTGTGTAAACACAACTAAAAACTTTTACTGCCAGCACCAATAAAAAGCGAACGTAGGAAAAAAACTTGGTGAAACGCAAAACCTTAACGCCAAGTTTATTAACAATAAAACAAGCGTTTTCACTGGAGCCACTGCTACAGCTTCATCAGAGGTACAAGAAATACGTACAATTCCTGCAACATTTCATTTCACTACTTTCGCAATAAAAAACATATTTCTCCTACCTTATTTAATACTCTTCTTTAATAATATGACTGGGCACCTCTAAAAACTCTTCAATTGGACTGTGCAGTGCAGTATTTCAATAATGCTTTTCCTACAAATACTTTATGATCTAGCCCCAATTAGAAAAATTTGTACTAAATCCAAACAGCTTCCCTGGTTGACAAAAGACACAATTCTTCTACTAAAACAAAGGGACAGAGTCTAGTATCTCTTTCAGAATACCAGAAGTAAACAAAATCTCATTACCTACCAGCAACTTCGAAATCAAACCAAAAAACTAATTAAACAAGACAAAAGAACCTACTTTCAAACACATCATCTAAAATACTAGAAAAATCCCAAAAGATTCTGGCAAACAACCTCCTTCTCAGACCAGGAAAACCCACTACCCCAGGCCCAACTCTGACCAACCCAAATGACTGCATAGTCATTCAATTTAACTCCCATTTTATTAACTAAATAACCTCTCTACTAAACAGAACCCCTAATATGCCTCTGTCCATGCCTCAAACCTTCAACAACAATTCTACCCACCTCTATCTCAAACCTATCCAAACAGGTTATGTTAAAAATCTCCATTCTAAACTAAAACTTTGCACACTAGCTGCAGACCAGCTACCTGGTGACTTTTTACAACTAGCTGTTACTTCCATTGCTTACCCTATATCTATTCTCATTAACCGTTCTATCTCTGAACAGTACATACCACTCCTCGGGAAAATATCTCACATCATACCATTACATAAAGGTGGTCCCTCTACTGATGTATCCAACTACAGACCCATAGCCATTTTGTCACCACTTGCCAAAGTCTTAGAAAAATGTATACACAAACAGATCCTAGACCACTTTCTGTCAAATAGTCTATTATCTAATACACAACATGGCTTTCAACCTAGGCACAGCACCATTACAGCTCTAATTAGCTTTACTAATACCATAAATCAACTCAAAAATAAAAAACAACTAGTCTCTGCCAACATCCTAGATATGTCAAAAGCATTTGACACTGTATCTCATCAAATACTTCTCAATAAAATGGATTTCTACCACTGCAGCTCTGAAGCCCTAAGCTTGTTTCATAACTACCTGTCGGATAGGAAACCAGCCACTTTATGGGACAATAAACTCTCTCCCCCCAGCTCCCTATATGTAGGAGTCCCACAAGGATCTATCCTTGGCCCACTTTTATTCACAATTTTTACCAATGGCCTAAACTCCACAGCAAATCCAGCCTCAATAATACAATATGCTGGCAATGCTTTCCTGATCTACTCTGCCCTCTCTATCAACGAACTCCAAGAAAAAAGTCAAGCAGCACTCCACAGTATTGAAAACTACTTAACAGCCCATCAACTTATACTTAATCCCAATAAAACCAAGCTTATAGTGTTCTATAATACCTCAACAACAACCAACCAACCACCTATTTTTAGTTCCTCCTCCAATGGCACAAAAATAGAACCCGTTGAACATGGAAAACTTCTTGGTGTCACAATTGATAGTGGACTTAAGTTTGACAAACACCTTGTACTAACAATTAAAAAGGTTCATGTCAAACTGGGTTATTTCTATAGGGCTAAGTCGTATCTTACTGACCATGCCAGACTTGCAACAGCCAGAACTCATCTCTTATCTCCCCTACTTTATTGTTCACAAATATTTACCAGTCTTCACAAATCTGAACTGAATAACCTTTAATCTTGCTATAACAAAGTAGCCAAATTTGCCACTAATCAGTCTCAGAGTTCTCACCATTGCACTGCACTTGTCCAGCTGAACTGGTTAGAGCTCCCTCACCTGCTTACTCTGACTCAGCTACTGACTGCAGATACAGTCATAAAAAACCTGACAACTGCCCAGCTCTATCTGACCTTGTCCAACCTTACACTAACCTAAAATCTCTTAGGTCTGCTGATAAAGTGTTGTTGAAGGTTAACAAAACCCAAAACTCTCACGCATCTCCTTATACTCGCATATCATTGCCAAACAATGGAATTCTCTACCTCAGCATGTTCTGTCCATCAATGATACACATTCATTTAAACAGTCCCTACGGGAATATTTCACAAAACATAGGCTTTGCTCATGTTCTCCACTAGGCTAACTATTTTAATCCCTTACTGTCTAACTTCCTTCTCTCCACCACCCATTGTCAATATTTCTTGGCAATTGAGCCTTCTTAGCTTCAGTTTGGATATTTCTATCCTGAAAAAAAAAAAAAATATATATATATATATATATATATATATATATATATATATATATTTTTTTTTTTTTTTTTTTTTTTTTTTGTCTCTATGAATAGTATAAGCTTATTGTACTACCATTGTTATACGCTTTTAGATACAATGTCAAGGAATTTACATTTGAACTCCTATTGTAATTGTCATATGCACAAATGTATAATTATGTCATCTTCTTTGGAACTTTTCTCCCTGGGTGTCCACTGAAAATGGGCTTCTGGCCCAGTCGGACACTACCCAGTTATCAAATATAAATAAATAAGTAAATACTGGGGAATGCAGGGGATGCATTGGAACCATGGCTGATGGTGCCCATCAGAAATACACACACACACACACACACACACACACACACACACACACGCACACGGGGAAAAGCTATAATAAGACACACACTCAAACAAGAAACATCATAGAGCATATATTTGGGCTACTGTAGTCACAATTTCAGTGCCTAGATACATTGGGTGGCCCTGCACTACAATCCCAGTACTTGTGTAGAATTTATTACAGTTTGTGCTATCCTACATAATATCATCCTACAAAAACAGCTGCAGCAGGAACATCAGGGGGTAGGGGCACACATTCCACCACCACGGTGGTAAAGGAATATAATCCACTACATCACTGTTGTGTAAATGCAATAGTCTGACGGTTGAAATCCAGAGCTGTCTAATTTTTTAACCTCTCACTTTTTTGTCTTTTTTTAATTTTTATTTTACTTTTTTATTTTTTGCCTTTAGCATGTGTGTGGCATGTAGCATAGTGCAAACATCGTTTACTGCTTAAAGAAAAAGTGAAAAATTTAATGTCAGTCACCTTATTAAGTGCAAGCATGCTTAGCGGGATTGCAGTCAGCAGTCAGCAGCAATTAGTGTAATGACTTTAGAAACCTGTTAGCTGTCTCTGTAGCACAAAGTGTAAATAATGTGAGGTAAAAAAGAGCGAACAGATGTAAAACCAGGTTTGAGTTTCACAGTAAGGATTTTTAGTCAGTGGGTAATAATGAGTACATGCACAAGTAAGTATTATCTTTTCTATATGTACATTGCTTACTTGTGTGCAAACATCATTCATCACTTAATGAAAACAGTGAAAATTTTAATTTGTTTCATCTTCCTTCCTGCAAACGCGCTCAGTGGCAAAACACATCCATCCACACTGTGGACAGTACTGAGCATGAAAAATACATCTGCTTCCTAGCTTTAATGTCATGTGTAAGTGCAGTGAGTTCATGGTCAGAACACAAATGAATTAAAGTTCAAAGTCAGCAAACTCTACTTCTTAGTAAAAGTGTCCCACTGTCATTCACAAAATTTTGATTATAAAGATAATACTATATAACAACAGCTATGTATAGCAGGTTGATTAACAGGAAAGGTATCATTACTGTTTGTATACACATACTTTTGTATGTACCATAGCTCATTAATGACTGACATATGAAACCCAGTTGATTATGTGTATAACTGGTTTAACATGCCAGTGATGGTTATTTAATAAAAATGCAGTTCCATATCTCTGATAGATGCAATAGTTTACTGTCAATCATCTAGACCTCTCCAATAACCCAGTTATAACTGCAAAACAGAATGTATTGTGAGTTATATATCATAACTCCAAACTTGAAAGTCTATCCATTTCCAATATATTGTAAGACACTAGTCTTGCATCATAGCAAGAATGCATGAGCCAGGACCTTTTAATGTCACACACATGCAATCCTAATTGAAATATAGCACCAGTCACTCATTGAGTTGTACATGTGTAATGACCATATTTGCCAATTGCTTCTTCTGTATAAATGAGGATTGATCACCTATGTAGAACTATTTTACATAGGTTTGAATCCCACCTTGTACAAATTACTTTTAACACTGTGTAATCCCCAGCAAGATATGTGCCAAGTCATTACTTTGATCCCCCAAATGTCAAGGCTTAAAAGCCAAGCCATTAAGCATTTCATTGTTGACCTTTGAACAAAGTTTGACAAGGTATAGCAGCACACATGCCAGAAAAAATACTGCCAAGTTTCATGTCATCATTGCTGTTTTATAAACTCACTTCCTCTTTGTTTGACAATGTTTCTATTTGCTTACCATTGTGCAAATGTGGTTGGCATGGTTGTGTATGTTTGTGCACCAGTTGTAAAACTTGAGATCATAATTTTGTGGGAAACCATTGCTTCTGTTGTTGGAGTACCTTTGCAAGCATGCCTGGCAATGGGAAGAACAGTGCCAAATTCAGTCCACAGAGGTGAGGTGCGGAAGAGTCAAAAATCTTTATTGCACTGCTTGTGAGGCTCTAAAGCCAGAGGCTGCTGCAGGAGGACTATACTAGGTCACATTAAAAGGCCAAAGCTTGGAACAGCCTAGCCAAGACTGTCCGTAGTGTGACTGGCATGACACTCACAGGGAAGCATTGTAGGCACCACTGCAGTGATCTTAAGAGGCTCAGGTAGGCAAAACCCTCCTGTTGTATAGGTATAAAGATCAAGCAACTTGAACTGATATGCAATGGTGTAGATAGCCAAGACTAGCATGCATAATGCTTTTATGTCTCTTCTTCTCTGATTCTTTATTTTAAAGCTTAATAGGAAATCACAGTAAACAGGGAGGCACATGCTGAGAGACTGATGTGACTCAAAGAGGCAAGGGGCATGTCTGCACACAAATAACCCTAATTGCATTAATTATTGTGATTCCATAGATCAGTAGCGACTTCAGCTAACAGCAAGCATGCATGCGTTCTTCTCTAGCTGTTGGTGACTGTATTAGGTAAGTGTAATAATATATTCAAGAAACCTATAGATTGACGTTCAACAAATATCATTTTTAAAGTCGAAATGCACTGATATTGGCTTTAATGCTATGCTGTTAACTTACTCTCTAGTATCTTTGAAAGCATATGTGGAATATGTGTATATTCCAGCGGTTACTTGTAACAATTTGCAATTATTTTGGGATTGTGAAACTGCTATAGCTAGTATAATAATAAATGGCTATTTAGTGCACTAAAGAATGAATGTGACATGTCATGGTTCTAATCATCTCTCTTTTTTGTTTGTTTGTTTTACCCAGCCCTTTATTTCTCTCTCTTTTTTTTTGGTGGGTGGGGGTGTTACATGGAATCACACCATTCTGATATCATACCTTTCTGCCAACAAACCAGATTGATTTCAACACAGGGAGGTGGGCCAAATGCTGCAGCTTAGCTTGCCAACATTCCACTGGCTGTGGCACCAAGCAACTTTGAGATGCAATCTGGCAGTACTACCCCTACAACCCCCTGCCCTACCTAGCCCATCCTCCTCAGGTAGCATTACCTCAGCTGGTGGTGCAGTGTTACCCACCGGGAGTACTGGTGAAGGCTCAGATTATGTCACCCACCTAAAGCTGCCAGGGATGGTGCATTATCTAATAGATAGTGACCTTGCTGCTCACATCAGCCGAGTGGAGAAGTTATTTGTAAAAATCAAAATGAGACTCCCACATCAACCAGTCTCACAGGCAACTGAGAAAGGCAACAGTGATTATAGTTCTGAGGGTGAGAACTAGATTCTCACTGTTTCCATGCTTTATGGGCATATGCCTCCAATGACCCTACCTATCCCCAATCATAGTGTCCCCCAATCTTTTTGTGTCCATCACCATCCCTGTGTCTGTCTTGTATGTCCTGTTGGTCTGGATTTGCTTTCTCACCTACCCTACATACTTGACCCTCACATTCTTAAGTCTCTTCCTCAATATTTCTCTAATTTTGAAACAAAAAAGGGACCTGTTCTACAAAAAAGTGTCCCATAGATAGCTCTCCACTTCACATATGTGTACTCTCAACACATTTGACTTGGTCCAATTGGCTATATAACATAATTGCTTTGCTCTCACCCATCTATATTGTGGTGACAGTCCAGCTTCCTCAAATTATGTCTACCTGTGCACATTACTATGGTTAAAAAATGGATATCTATGGTTCTTCCCTATTACCCTCCTGCAAATGCCTGTATTGCTTCTGCTTTGTCTTTCTGTCTCATTGCTTGACAACCCCCATTTAACCACTTTCCTCTTAACCCCATTTTCAGGCATTTAATCTGGTCAAAAAATAGAATCACATACAATACACATGGCCATAAATGGCCCATAAAAGGATTACAATGTTTGTCCGCTTTGTCTGTGTAGAGTTTGGCATCTGCACCAATGCAGAGTGGCAGTGTATGGTTGATCATGTCCTGTGGCAAAGCCTAGTGAGTTTTTGCCATTGGCCACACTAGTCTGGTTATCTCTGAGTAATATTGCTTAAAATTGTGCTAGAGGAACCAAGAGGTAAAGCAGAGTAAAGACACTACTTTAAAACAGTTGCTCTGACATTTCTTAGACTGCTGGATGTAACAAAATGCATCTTAAGTGGAATGTACATAAATTACTTCAACAAAGATTTATTTTTTGCCCATAACATGAAGGATTTGACTCAAGATGTATCTGACATCATTTCTTAGTGTGATGTTCTATGTCTATGATATGTTTAATCATCCGTGTCTTAACATTTGCCACAGTTAGGAGTTTCCATGGAGATATATTGAATACTGGTCAAAAAAGAGTATTTAAAGTGACCTCCATACCCACAACTATGACATATTTATCCAACTTGTTCTGCTTGTCGTAAGCCTGTTGTCCCTCTCCTAACAATTCTTTATCCCTATATCAGTCACTTTATGGTACAAAGCATGACAGATTTATAATAAGAACACACCAAAAACATGTCCATGAATGTTCCATTACACTGAACATTGTTTTGTGCATGTCCATATCTCTTTGCATTCACTCTTTCACTCTCATCCCTCTTTACATGCATGTATCTACTAGGCTGATGACAGTACAGTACTGTGGACAGTACAGAGGCATCAAACTCCTACCACATTGCATGAAAGTTCTGGAGAGGGTGATTGATAAACGAATACGCAGAATAGTAGAATGTAAGATGGGAGATGAACAGTTCGGATACAGATCAGGATGCAGCACAATTTACCCAATGTTTGCATTGACGCAGATACTTGAGAAGAAACTAGAGAAGAGGAGACAGTCAAACTGGGCTTTCCTAGGCTTGGAGAAAGCATATGACAAGGTCCCAAGAAAGCTGATCTGGACAGTATTGTGGTGGTTTGAAGTCCCAGAAACATTGGTAGAATTAGTACACGGACCCAGTGACTCAAGTACGAACAGTGTTTGGCCTCACTGAGGGGGTCCCAGTGGGAGTGGGTGTACACCAGGGTTCAGCTCTGAACCCACTGCTGTTCATACTGGTAATGCACTACATCAGAAAACAAGTTGGAGGGGTCAGATCAACAAAGCTGCTGTATGCAGACGATGTGGCAGTACAGGCAGACTATGATCTTATGATCTAGAACTTCAGCAAAGGATAGGAGAATGGAATGCAAATCTGAAGGCACATGGGATGAAACTAAGCACAGATAAGACAGTGGTAATGGCAGAAGATTGGGGAAATCAGAAGAAGCTGAGAATAGAGATAGATGGGAAGATAGTGGAACAGGTAAACAGCTTCAAGTATCTGGGAGGGTTGGTTGAGGAGAAGGGTAGTCTGAATGAAGAGGTCAAAGCTAGAATCAGAGGGGCTGCAGCCAACTGGCATAGAGTATCAGGTGTAGTCTATGACAGAAGAATGCCAAAGAAGCTGAAAAGTAAGGTGTACAAGACAGTGGTGCGACCAGGACTACTGTATGGTACAGAAACCTGGGCAGTAAAGGCAGAACAGTTGAAGAAGCTAGAGGTGATGGAAATGAAGTGCCTGAGAAAGGTGGTAGGATGCACACTGCGGGACAGGCGAAGAAATGAGGACATAAGAGCAGAAGCCAAAGTAGCTCTAATTGCAGAAAAGATCAAAGAGAACAGATTACGATGGTATGGGCACATGTGTAGAAAAGCAGAAGACAATCTGGTGAGGGAGATTTGGGACAGACAGGAAGAAGGTAAGAGGAAGCGAGGGCGTCCAGCAAAGAGGTGGAAGGATTGTGTGAAAGAAGATCTGCGACAGTCAGACATGAGTGTTGAAGAAGGCAGGAGATTGGCACTGAATCGAGAGAGTTGGCGACAGTTAATACGATACCACGACCCCATGTAAATGGGAAAAAGGGGGATGATGATGATGATGATGATATCTACTAGGCTGATGAATGTAAAGATCATCTCCTGGTTTCTAATACTGTCATAACTTTGTCGATAATACCAACACATTACATTAATTCAATAGATTACCAGTTCTCCTGTAGTGTGCAAGGTTTCAAATTCTACTGTTTGATTCCCTTGTTCAGGTGATCAGATGTATAAACATACATTTGCATCTTGTCAAGGCTTCTGTCCCAGCAGTAGTTAATACTCTTAAGGACTGTTTTAAGATGTATTTTTCCTGTGTATCTGCTACCTTTCCATCTGTCTACCCCTTCTCCTACGTATGATACATCTGCCTATCAAGTAAACTGTAAAGTGGGCCACAGTTGATATAATTATCAAAAATAAATTCCCACATGGCACCATTATACTTCAGATATCTCACATCTTTTTCAGACAGATGTATATGGATGGATCCCCTTCATATAACTGAAATGCCACTTACCCGACTTTCAGAAGATAAAGCCAAGTACACCGACAGTACAAAACACAGACCACTCAGAACACCAATGGGTAACTAACAGTAAGTAACCTGTTGGCCAACATGATAAGCACAGTAAAATAGAAGTAAGGCCAACCTGACAAGCACACTAAAACAGAAGCAAAGAAAACACACCCACGTGGGGGGCTTCACCCCCCACTAAATATACCAACTCCGAGATTGCATTACAGTGGAGGTAAGGGGCAAAGGTCAACATGCTGGCCAAGCAGTTAGTTACTGTTAGTTACCTGTCAGTGTTCTGAGTGGTTGGTGTTTTGTACTTTCAGTGTTCTCAGTTTGATCGTCTGAAAGTCGGGTAAGTGGCATTTCAGGTATATGAAGGTAACCCATATGGACGTATTAATTTTTGAAACTCTATTTTACCTCTCTCCTTATCTCAAGCAATTCATGCTGCAGAGCAGGACATATTCTGATTGAGAAGACATATCATACCAACACACCATTAAGATGTCCATGAATTTTCCAGGACAGTACTGCCTATGTTCTCTACAGCCCTGCATCTGTCATCACTTTGTCTGTCTCATCATTATATACTGTAGCATCTTTAGTAGGATGATGAATGAAATGTTCATCTAATATGATGTGGAAACTGTTCTTACTGTGAAAAAGCATACTGCTTTCACTTTTCAGCATATAGGGCCATACACAAATACTTAACATATCTGCTGAGTCATACTAGTCATTTCAAGCAATGTACTCCTTGTCATTCACAGCAAGCTGAACATGCAATTAACTTGTGATTTGCAGTGAGGCCTGCAAACAAGCACTAGTTGTACAAGTGTATTTAGGTAGGCATTACTGATACAATTTGCGGAATGCACATACTTTAATGTAGTCATTGATAGTCACATATGCAGTTCTGATCACTTTTACTTGGCTAATTAAATCCTGACATTTGTAAAAAGAGAAAATCATCTTTATTTGAACCCTGTATCACCTGTGGCCTGACCAGGAGCTTACTGCTTTTATACCCTATGCCACAGACAAAGCTAGGCAGCTGGTGTATTTTCCACACTCATTATTGTCCAGAGTGTTGATGGCTGTCCATCACCACTGAGCCTGTTTACGTGAAGGAAAGCAAACTGTATCAAATTTTTTCACTGTTTTCCTTAAGCAGAGAACCATGTTTGTTTGGCACTTAATATCGCATAAACATGGAAGGCAACAGTGGCGTAAATATGTTAGAAGCGCCCTGAGGCAAACTTTTCCTAGGCGCCCCAACATCCCACCCCCTCCCCCCCGGAACCCAAGCCATCGAGATGACCGAAGCCAAATGGATGGAACAAAAACAATTTTCAATAGAGGCTACCACTGCACCATCAAATATGTAAGGACTTAAACATTCAGCAGAGGCCCAGGAAGAAATAATGCAGACATGTCTTTGTAACATGGGAGGACAGTAAGTAATTGAATTAAACTGAAAACATCCATGCGTATCCTTTACTTTAAGCCATTGTTTAAAATTATACAGGATTGTTTCTTTAGCTTGTACTCACTGCTTGCCAGGGCAAGATTTTGCTTCCCAGTTACATGGAACTGGATGAAACAAAAGTATAAGTCTATAAATTAATGTGTGAGTAAGTGCAGTTTAGATACATTTTCAGCTCTGCAGGTAAACTCTAAAAGAAGCTAAAGTAAAAAAACATACACACACAATCCAGCACAGTCAAATCCAGAGCCAACAAATGTGTGTTTTTTGATTTATAAAGTATAATAGGTAGAAAAACAGCAACAGGAAACTAATATCAATATATAGAACTAACTGCAGCAGCAAAGAGTTAACCTTTGGAATAGTTGAAGTGACCTTGTTGCTAACAGGTCCTGGTTACATCCCCCTTGGAATGCTATACCTGAATGAGGAAATCATGTGTCTCATCTGACATTTTCTGTTGTGTAGAGACAGTGATAGTGCACTGTAGAAGAGAAGCTGGATGATGCAAGATAAGCTGCCCCCCCCCCCCCCAGATATATACTATGTCACCTCACCTCTGCTCTCTTGTAAATAAAATAATGCAAGGATAATGCAGTTGATGCTATCAGATGCACAAATATCATAAGAAGACTGACCCACATTCAAAGAAAATACATTTTGCCAGTGGCAGATAAATATTAACTCTGGGCTGTCTTCAAAATCATAGGCCCCTTGAACATGAAACATAAACATGCTCTTTGATACACCTTCCTGACTGTATTACATTATATTCCTTGTACAATATAGTACAGTTGCTAGAGGGCATTTTAAGTGTATTGTTTTGAACATTTTTCCAGTAAACAATGAAACAAAATGCATACACCATGCTTTGAAACATGTCATGCATGCATACTAACAGTATGCTTTGGCTATAAGTAGCAGCTCACCTTCTACTGTGATTATTAAACATTTAACTTAAAAGAGCTGTACCACCCCGTGTTATCTGCAAATACCTATTCCAGAGACTAGAAGGCAATGACAATGACCCAAGGCAGATACCAATATACCCAACAAACCAGCTAAAAATGGAAATCAGATGATCAAAATCATCACCGCAGAAAAAATATATACATTGGAACCACTAAACTGTTGACGCCTTAGCACAGTTACATCTATTACAGCCACCAACATCTTATTGTTAGTTCAAATACAGAAACACACATGCTGAGTCTTGCCAGCTACTGCAGGCTTAATGCAGTCTAGGATTTTTTTTCTTCGATTTTAACTACTACTACCTCTATCAGTTTAGTTTAGCAAAAGTCTGCAAATGTCCAGTGTGCAGAGGAACCAAAACAGATTTCACTGGGAGCCTAGACTCCAGCTACTCAACATCACCAAAATTAATCACATTCTCAATGACCTGCTCTACTGCTTCAAGTGTTTGCATTGTGGAGAATATAGCACATAAAGCGAGAAGAACCAAATGCTTGGAGAAACTCGGGAGTAAAACAGTATTTTGTTTACATAATGTAAAGCAACTCCAAAAAAGCCAGCGTGAATATACCCACACAATTAAGAAACTATAATAAAAACTACTATAGACCAGCTAAGAAATAATTGCTTTTTAAACCAGCAAATCTTATTACCATGCTTGACGGCATGCATTTCAAGATTCATTCACTCAACTGTATCTTTGGGTACACACTGACACTGAAACAATAAACAAATAACCACAACATGTGCAAAGCGAGCAAATACAAAAACTAAAGATCAAAACGGTCACTCTCCAGGGTGCTGCAAACATGGCATTTCTCAAATGTATCATCTGAACCAGTACCGTACAGTTATTCCTTGCACGTTACATCAAAAACATTTAGTCACTCTCACAGTCAAATCTGGGGAGAAAAGTACAACGCAGAAATAGGGATATGACATCCATCTATGTAACCACGTCCCCAGTCTCCTCGTTCTTACCTCCAGACTTGTCCCATCTGCAGCAAGTGGATGACAGACTGCCAGATCCATACAGACAACCTGCACAAGTTCTAAACCGTCCGTTTCGGTTCCCGCACGCAAACTTGAAAATATGTGCTGCACTGCACGCGATGATGTCAGCACGCCCGCGACTACACTTCTTTCTTCTTAAAGAAGAACGCCCTAAAAAAAAAAAAAAAAAAAAAACTATTTTTTTAAATTAAATTAAATGATTACCTAGTCAGCGGATTCTCCTGCCCAAAGTGCCCTCTGCCGCTTGGCGCCCTGAATCAATTGCCTCACTTCGCCTCTCGTAGTTATGCCAATGCCAACAGTTATTTATGTAATTAAAGTTTGGCCCCAACAAGTCAAAGACTACAGCAGGCACATTATATTGGATGCCAGCAATTTCTCCTATGACATATCTTGCAAGCCTGACACATGAAACATTCACAACAAACAGCTGTATTTTGCAGTTAAGTCCAATCAGGTCAGTTACTGTATGTTTGTGCACAGTTTGACAATGAGAATGAGTGGACAGTGCTACTTCACAAGTCCATGTGGAATACCTTAAATTCAAAACTCTTGTGCGCTAATACTCTGCCATTATCCTTGCAAGTCAGGTTCTTGATGATGCTCTTTGTGAAGAGGTGTATAGCATGCCTAACTCTGGTTACTGGGCTGTAATCCTCCAAGATTTACCATGAAAATGTAGAATGGAGATTCATTGAAAACAGGAATGTCAAACTTCATTTGGTTGCTTCCCATATTGTCGACTGTCCATACTGTGAGTGTTCTGTGCAGCAAATGCCACTGTGCATTCGCACATCTGTGGTTGATGTTTTGACTAGAGATCATGGTATAGTCCTGACTGGGAAATTACCCTTTTTCTCCACTATAATGCAATCTGGAGATGGAATATATAATTTGGAGGGGGTATGGGGGCACAGCCTCTACATGGAGGGGCAGGGGGCTTGCCCCCCAAAAATGTCAAGTCACGTGATTTGCAGTAATGAACTGCAAAACCAAATGTCTTAAGTGTGAATGCAATTTTGTCACTAAATGCACTTTGATATTCTGCCCTACTTAGTATGCAGAAATTGGTTTGTCGAAGTCGATGATTTGAATGGATTATGCAGTGTCGTTTACACATATGATGGTAAACCATCCTCCAATACATGGAAATGCATTCATAAACACAAGAGTATGGCAGTAAAATGTGTGCTTGACTGCACACATATTTTCTGTTATTATGAGTGCCCTGCAAGAATGCATTTGCAAATGACATATCAGTACTTGGGCCATTGTCAAGCAGGTTCCATTATTATGTAGTCTAACTGCATTGTTACATTTGGAATGGGTTTATACTGACAGTGAACACTGGTGATGCATGATCATATCCTATTCATATTATGCATAACTTGTATTAATGTGGCTATACCTTCATCTAAATATGAAGATACATAACTCCATCACTGCACTACTGTGGTTTCCAAAGTGTGTGTGCTTGTGTGTGTGTCACCTATACAACATCCTGAAAAACAGGTATATGTCTGTCTCACTTCTACGATATGCATTCATGACAGCTTATTTCACCTGAGTTTCCAGAATCCTGGCTTTGCACCCATGTCTCATAACAGTATATGTTGCCTTCAATGCTATGATGATGTCATCCTCTATGAACTGCACTCTGACACTGATAAAGTCAGACTTCTACATTGCTGTGAGCATTAAGTGTTGCGATCTTTAGCTTGTATAACTAGATAGGTAGTGGATCTAATCTCACAAGAATGAATTTGTATGCGTCTGTCTATGTTTGAGTAGGTTTGTGCATCATCAGATGAGCATGAGTCCTGGTCCTGCTGCCCTCACTCAAGTAGCATTCAGAAGATAATTTTATACTGCAATGTGACTCCATAGCAATTCTGAGCAGCCTTACTAAAATCCTCTTCTCAGCATGCACTGATGATGTCATCCTCTATAAAGTGTACTCTGGGCTTATAATTGCCCAAAAAGTTCTCAACCAACCTGATAATATGCCAGCACTTAAAAATATCATCAACCCTTAGAGCAACCTGGAGTCACCTCGCTCTTCTAATAAACTACTAGTTCAAACATCCAGAATCAACAACTCTGCTGGGGACTTTTTGTTTGCTAACTCTGTTGGCAAAACTTGGAGCTCTCTTCCTGCTGATCTTACTCTTGAACCCTCTCTTACTTCAAAACAAAAGCCTCAAGCTATACTTTAAAACTCACTGGCTATGTCCTTGTTCAAAACCCAACTAGATACTCCTCTATAGTCTGTAATCATGTTACACTGCCTAGTCAATTTGTCAACACTGTTTTAAAAATGTATGATTATATTACCTGCTTGCTGAAATGGAGCCTGTAAACTGTGTGCAACTTGTAATTATTTTGTGATTTTTACTGTATGTTCTACCTTGAAGCTTTTTCCCTAGGCCTCCGCTGAAAATGGACATGTGTCTAGTTGGACTATCCCGGTCAACAAATGTAAAATAAATAAATACTCTGGCAGGGTAAAAGCCATACTTCTGTAGTGGTGCTACTGTTAAGTGTTCTCTAGCTTGTGCAATTTGATAGGTAGGGGCTGTAATCTCCCAGCAGACAAATTGTGTGTGTTTTCCCTCAACTATCAGTCTATTGATAATTTTAGACTGGGTTGTGAGTCCACAGCCCTGTCAGACACTTCTCCCAAAATGTTCTCCTCAGCATATACTAATGATGTCATCCTACATAAAGTGCATGCTGGCAGTGTTAAAGTTGGGTATCTTTGGTGGTACTAGTCTTACAATGTATAGAATCCAGCTTATATATCTAGAAAGGTATGGTATTTGAATCTGACCTCAATCAACTGGTGTGTGTTTGGGTAGGAGATATATTATTGTCATTGTATGACATTTTGATTCACTTTTCATTTGACTCTCACTCAGGAGAACCTTTTATATAGCCTCCTCAATGTAACATCCCCTTTATTCCTATGTCCACATGACATCCATTCTGTGGAACACTGAGGATGTCATCATCTCAAAGATGTGTACACAAGTTGTGAAGCTGAGCCCCACCATGACCCTCTACAAGCCATCTCCAAACCACTGGATGTGTGTCTGCTTGTTTACTTATGAGGTGGTGCACATGTCCATATGGACAGAGACAGTCTGTAATAAAATCAAACACTTACTCACATACCCCTACTATCTTTCTTCACCTAGACATAGCGATTGGGGTTTAAATAGGATAATAATGGCTAGGACTGTATGGGCTCTTGGCAGTTAGCCTAGTAATGTCCTATCACCCTATGAACATTGCATGGTCAATGTCGATGCTGTTGGCATCAACATGTGCTATGTTGACATGTAGATGCATAGTAGCCCCACAACAGTGTATTCCACTCTGGGATTGAACTACTGTATTGATGCCTGGTGCGGCAATTTGGTTACATGTTCCTTCCATAACATCTGTAGTAATAAGCCTCCTGAGGACTGGGGACATAAGATGATGCTATGTATATTGTTGCCTTAATAAGGTATATCTTCTGCTAACAGAGTATATCCACATTCTATACAGTTCCCATTTAACCGTCACAGTGACAGCTGCAGTATGGCAGAGGCATGCATGAGTACACCGAGCATCAGGAAATGTTATCTGACATACAGCAATATCATATCATAGCGATTACATGGGCACATACACCTGGGTTCATCAACATGTTGTAATGCTGTTATATACACAAACATATTAAATTTTGAGATGCACTTGCAACCTTGGGGAATTCATTGTATGTGGCATTGTGTTTCTATTCATACGAATTATACAGGTGTTCCCTGCATTGTATGACTGTTGGCATTTGTGTCATTAATTGTTTTGCATGAACTGCATCTACCTCAGTTGTAATGTGCCCATACATGGTATCAGGGCCCTCACCCACACAATCCTACTGATAAACATATAGGCATATGATGTACAACTGATGTGAAATAGGTATATTTGTACAGCTGTGCTAACAGTTCTACTGTGCTGCATGTGATTCATACCCAAGGTTTTATTTAGAGGTGATGTACAGCTTGAAGTCTAATTTTAGCATAGATACAGCTATAGTGTAAGTGTACTGCATCACAGATGTACCACTACAGCATATCATTATTGCCAATTGATAGTTTTCATGAACATATATGGATGTATGTCAGCATTTCATGGCTGTATAACATTTTCACTGGCAATAGGTTTGACATATACTTATAGAGTGTGCTCCATGTATTGTTTGCTATGTGTACATTATTACAGTGACAGCTTCCCCGATTATTGACACTTGACTTTGCACTGTTCTAATTTCTGTGTACACAGGCATTGTTGATACACTGCTATCAGTATCACATATTGCTGTACCATTCATTATAATAGATCACTTCCTAATTCACACATTAATTGCAGATGCTTCAGACAATATCCATTGCTGTTACATGTGGCAGATGCATGCAATACCCAGCTGTGTGTAGGGAATCCACTCATAATAGTGTGGGGTTTCTATGTGCTGTTATCCATATGGCCAATACTTACATCAGCCAGGAATGCTTTAGTCATGTGTATCACTTTTGGCACAGTGAGCTCTCACACGTTTGGTATTCCATCCAGAACAAGTCTCTGCGATGCATACCCATTAGGATTTGATAGTGCAGACTTCCCTTCAAGGTCATCTACTAGATGCTTATACAATATGTCTTTCTGTTTTGCACCCAATAAATACACAGCTCAGTGACAACATTGATAGCATGCATTTGATTCTTTCAGGGGGAGATTGTGGCTTACGTAACATACTAACTTCTCAAGTGGCTAGGATTGCCCCTAATTTCAACTCTAGTTTAACACTGTCCCTCTTAACCCCTCCAAAACATAGTCAATTTTGGTGAAGGGGAATTAATTCCCTTTATAAAATACTGACAGTCATTACAGTTGTACATGTCTGTTTCTGCAGAACGCGTATAATAAGTTACACTCACATATTCTGTCAATGCAGCAGATTAATGGTCATAACTTATTTATTTTATTTATTTATTTTACATTTGTTGACCAGGCTAGTCTAACTGGATACATGCCCATTTTCAGTAGAGGTCCGGGGAGATAAGCTCCAACATTAAGGTAATGTAACAGGACTACAAATGAAAATAAATTGTAAACAGTAAATTATTACAAAGACTTAATGCAGTTCACAGCTAATGGGTGTAGTCTAATGTACTCAAATAGCTTCAAACAGCAAAGATTAAAAAATGGTAAAAAAAAATTAAAATCAAAGAAGGTTTAGGTTAGCAAAGAAGGAACAAACAACAATAGAGAAGTAAAAGTTAGGGTGTTGAGTAAGTAGTATTATGAGTCGTATATACAAGAGGAATAATGTTTAGCAATAGTTGGACAAATAAAAGTGTGGAGGGGGTGAAAGGTACAATCCAGTTGTTACATTAGACAAGGTTTGCCTGAAATGTCATAGGTAGCATAAGTATTAACATTGACATAGAACAATATCAGGAAGAGGTGAGGGATTCTAGAAAAGTGAAGAGTAAGTTTAATGAAGTTAGAAGAAAATAAGAAAAAGTACAATATTGACTATGAATAGGGTGTGTTTGTGCCCCAGTGGGTAGTAGAGGTGGGAAAGGAAGTACGATAGCTGGCTGGTGTTAATCTGGGTTAGTACATGGGGGCATAACCAATGCTCTTTAAAGTGTAGTTTTAGCTGGTGTTTGAAAAGTGATAAGGATAAAAGTAATTATAGGTTGCTGGGGAGTTTGTTCCAACTCTTACCCACAGAATTTGAAAAGAGGGAGTCCCCGGCTTTATTAAAGGATTTCTGGGTGGTTACTTGTAATGTATTCGCTGAGCATAGGGTAGTAAGATTTCTATAAGGAGTGGCAATACTACAAAGAATAGGAGTCCTATCAGTGTGAAAGAGAATCTTGTGGGTAACTGTAAGTTGCTGAAATAGTAGCTGGTTTTGGAGTTCAAACCAGCCTAGTTGTTTGAAGCTTAAACAGTGATGAGTTCTATATGGTGAACCTGTAGCAAATCTGGCAATGTTGTTGTAGGAGGTTGCTAGTTTGTTTAGGTTAGTTTTGGAAAGATTTGTATAGATAGATTAAGCATAGAGGAGAGTAGACATCAGGTGAGTATGGGCAATGGTGGTTTTGACTTCAGGGGTGGGGAAGGACTTTATCTTGTACAGTGAGCCCAGTTTTAATTGTAGTGCTAATATGTGTGTCAAAATTGAGATTGTGATCTATTGTTACTCCTAAGAGCTTGGTGGTTGGGTCAGGTGTAATTATAGTACCATTGCTGGATTTGACTGTTAGATATATTGGAGGGGACTTCTGCGTAGGAGTGAAAGCAAGTAACTTGTTTTTTTTTGGCGTTTAGTAGGAGGCAATGTTGCATAAAACATTTTTCAACTGAGGTAAATATTTTAAAAGTGTCCATAATTGTGCCTGTTTCTTTCTACATCTGTCTTGGAGTATGGTGCTACATGTCTTTGATTGTTTGAGTGCTGTGGTGACATGTCAGTCATATTCAGACAAGTCATTTTGCAGATCTTCACACTATGCACATACCCACTACTGTATATGCTATCCTTGCTAATGGTCTTCTTTTTTTAAAAAAACAGATTTATTGATTTTGATTATAATGAAAACAATCACATAGACATATATAAGATAATTTACATTATAGATTTATAAATTAATAATATGTATTTATAGCATTTAAATATGAATATATGAATAACAAAGCAAGCAAACTAAAGTATGTACATAGACACCCAGTAGCTAATGGTCTTCTTGAGTGAGCATGTCAGTCATGACTATATCACGACTAATCACCTCCATTGACATGTAACCTTGTGTGACTATAACATATATAATATCATGTGTTTATAACATAAAATAATCAGGTAGGATGTGTAAATATCAGTATGTATTGTGCTGTCTACGTATATGTTAAATGTTGTGCTACTGACTTGTCTTAAGCGTACATACATTGACATACCCTGTCTTGGTGACATTTCCATATTTGCCATGTCTTCTTCATCTTTATCCATTCCTATCATTCATGTCTGTGCACATTTTCATCAGCACACTTTCCCTGCCCAGTGTACCTTTGGTTTTATTTATTTTATTTAACATTTGTTGACCGGGAAAGTCCGACTAGGTTCCACAGATCCTGTTTTCAGCGGAGGCCCGGGGAGAAATGCTCCAGAAGCATGTTTTTAGAATTTTAGAATGGTTGTAGTTGTCCTTGCCATTTACTCTCCACCCCTGTTATTTTGTTCTACAAATAATTGCTTTACTGTGCATTGCACTCAGTACACTTTTCTTCATTGTGCTGTTACTGCTGTTATTGCAGTATTTTTAACCCTGGTTGTTACTGTGGCTGCTCATGTGATCTTGCAGAGCAGGTTTGACCATAGGCAAACTTGAACACTTATTTTTGCATTGTATCCTGGCTGGTAACACTGTTGTTGGACATGAAACCTTGCTTGTGCTGCTTTGCACTGTGTCCTGGCTGGTAACATTGTTGTTGGACATGAAACCTTGCTTGTGCTGGTTTGCACTGTATCCTGGCTGGTAACACTGTTGTTGGACATGAAACCTTGCTTGTGTTGCTTTGCACTGTATCCTGGCTGGTAACACTGTTGCTGGACATGAAACCTTGCTTGTGCTGCTTTGCACTGTATCCTGGCTGGTAACACTGTTGTTGGACATGAAACCTTGCTTGTGCTGCTTTGCACTGTATCCTGGCTGGTAACACTGTTGTCGGACATGAAACCTTGCTTGTGCTGCTTTGCACTGTATCCTGGCTGGTAACATTGTTATTGGACATGAAACCTTGCTTGTGCTGCTTTGCACTGTATCCTGGCTGGTAACCCTGTTGTTGGACATGAAACCTTGCTTGTGCTGCTTTGCACTGTATCCTGGCTGGTAACACTGTTGTTGGACATGAAACCTTGCTTGCGTTCATGTTAGAGAGATGAGCAGCATGATTATGTGAGTAACACTGCTGCTAATTGTGCTGGCACGTAAACTTTGTGTAAGTTTATCGCGAAACCTATACAGTTTATTAAATCCCCGGGTTTGTTTAAGTTAATTTATTATAATAACTATGCACAAGTAGTTGTTATGCTGGCATAACTGAGTCATGGTTAATTGTAAAAGTCAGTATTCAGCAGACACTCTCAGGTAGGAAACAATGCACATAAATGGTTTACTGTGATTAATGAAAAGCATATCAGCTTTCATGGGCTGTCACTGCCTGAAGTTTCAGGAGTTAGTAAATGTCATGTCTATTTTCTAGTCATTAACACAGTGACAGCACGGATGCACAGTGTTTGTAAAATAAGCTCAGTCATTGAGCCTAAATATTTAACTTTTAATAAAGGAAGCCTGAACATGAATCACAAAAGAAAAATAGAATAAAGCTCAGTTGATGCTCTCCTCAAAATGTCGTGTTTGCATTACTTGGTCTTGTGTGTAGACCAAATTCTGTAATGTTATCACATTCCCCACTACTAACAGCCACAAAATAACTTTTCATAAAATTCATGTCACAATCCTCAAACTCTACGCCTCTGCACTAAAACCCCTAGCGTTTTTTCTCTAGCACGTTTAGGAAGCCCTGATTTGCAGCATATTTACAAACTGCAACTAGATTTATTGGTTCTGTTATCTGCACTCAGTCATATAAATGCTGTAAAATTCTTGTAATATATTTTATTCCTTTTTGCTAGTCTTGACTGATGTCACAAATTTGAATCATACTGTATGATGCTTTTATACATTCTCTTGTCCCATACCTTATGTGACAAAGGACATCTGCTTGCTCAGTGCATCCATCTGGCCACGGACGGATAAATGCAATGAATGAGTTACTGAATTGAAAGGGGTGTGACTACAATTCAGATGTTCAAATCCTGATTTCAGGTATGGAAATAGCCTCTGTTCTAAATCACAAAAAAGCTTCCTCTAGCCAGATTTGCATTTGTTCCACTTTGCAGTACAAAAAGCAGTGTGCTGGAAATTGAATACCACGGTTCTCATCTGCGCACAGAGATTATCCAACTGTTCCCCCAGTGATGTGTAACTCAAAATTATGACTTCTGTTTGACAGAACTCAACAGAAGTGATCACATATGGCAAGCAATGCTTTTGATTTAGGGAGCAATGTAGCTGACAAAAAACAGTGCCTTTTAACAAACTGGAATGCCTCCCCTTTTGCAGAGGTTCAGACATACTGCTGCCAAGAAAGAGCCTGGCTTTCTTTTTAACATGCTTTTTGGGCTGAACTTGATTCAGATGCCCAAGTTCTTAGGATAATATAAGTGCCATTAACAACATACAATCTGCTTTTAAGTTTTACAGAACCATGATCATTTATACGAAAACCTCTTTTAAAAAAGAAGATATATTTATGAGTGCTATATTTTAAATATGATGATAATGCAGTGTGAGCAGGGGTTCTGAATTTAGTTGTACAGCACTGTGCTTACGCAATTGTGCACACTAGTTTCAGATGACCATATCTCAGCTGCAATCTGGGTTTCTCATCCAAACTTTTACAAGTGCATCCAAGATTAAAATAAGCAATTGAAAAAGCACAGACTTGGATATTTTCTTATGAGGTAGCTGCTAATAGCAAACAGCTGTGAGGCATACCTCATGCACAGGGAAGGAGGATTTATATTCTTTTATCATAGAAGTAACAGCTCTTTTCAGGCACTTCAAGACATCAGCTGGTCTCTGCAGAGTAGCCTCCCACCATCCTGTCCAACATGCCTGACAGCCAGCTGGCAGGCCAGATGGAGTCATGGCAGCACTCTACAACCAACTGACCACTCAATTCCTTTATAATCTATCAAGGGGTCAAGGGGTCGATGACTGGTACTTACTATCACAGCACTTGTACCTGCAGGAAGCCTATTGCCTGTTTGCAATAAAACATGAAATGACTGAAGGATCCATTGTTCCAAGATTTGGCTGAATATTAAATAACTCCAAACTATCACTATAAATCTAATTTATGCACTGCTGAGTCATTTGTCAGTAGCCTTCTTTATGTCTTTATTATATGATAGTAAAATGTTCTTTTTTTCCTCTGGCTTTGAATGGAGCCCTAATGCATGTTCTTCAATATTACAAATCAAATACTGTTCAATGAAGCAAAGGAATGTGACCAATAGTTACAAAGCTATCTAGTACATATACATATATATATATATATATATATATATATATATATATATATATATATATAGGTTACATTAATTTGGTCAAATGTAACCTTAGTCAAACAGAAAAAGATGGCATGCCTGATCAAACTCAGTAGATCGCATATACTGGCTTTTTTATTTGTAAGATTACAGTGTGCTGGCAAATGGGGATGTTGCACTTTTCACATTGTTCTGCTTTCTTGGAGATGGTATACACAATAAGCAGGGGGCATTGGGCTACAGGGTATTTACCCCTCTGCAGAAAAGAAAGTTTTAGGATTTCATTTCATTTGTTTTTTCGATCAGCTGGTGTTCAACTATTTGTGGTTGATCACTTGCTGTTCCATATGTTGATTTTACAAAATTTTGATGTTCATACATGCACGCGTACACACACACACACACACACACACACACACATAAATATATGTATATATATATATATATATATATATATATATATATATATATATATTTATATATATATATATATATATAGGTGTAGATATACACACACATACACATATTTGTATTTATATATGTATGTATGTCTGTATCTATATCTATCTCTCTCCCTCTCTCTTTCTCTCTCTCTCTCTCTGTATATATATATATATATATATATATATATATATATATATATATATAGTATATGGCTGCCCTGCATTTTACCTAAAGTACGTTTCTTCAACAAACGCAGGGGTGTGACTTAATGTCAACGTTACAGATGGCCAAATGGTATATATGCTGATGGTATGGAATGTTGATACAGGTGAGAGGGGTTGAGGGGTGAGATTTGTTTATATGTGTAAGGAGGTCATAACATTCCTGCACTCTTCCCTTATCAGACCCATTATTGAGTATTATGCCCTCTTCTGCATGTACCTTGCCAAGCACATGCAGCAGCTGGAGACACCACAGAGGTTCCTGACCAAGAAATTCCAGGGTCTCAAACACCTGTCCTATACAGATAGGCTAAAAGCCCTTTCTCTCTACTTAGTCTTGTATAGACTTTTTATAGGTGACCTGGGTCTGGCATACAAGGCCATCTCAGACCCAAACTTGATGGAGTTACTGCATATCCATAAGTCAAAATCCACTCAGGCAACTTGCAAGCAAGGTCTAAACCTGAGCTGTGAATTTAATAGAACTTGTTGGCAGGATAGATTTGTGTCCCAGAGATTCCCCCATCTGTGGTATAGACTCCCTTTCCATGTTAAGCAGAGTACCTCTCTAGCCCTCTTTAAGAGGAACCTGGATGACTGGATGGGAAACAGAAATTAAACCCCTGGGATCCCAACTATGTTCCTGATGGATAGGGGAAACAGGTGCCTACTCTGTGGGAACATGAGCAAAATTCATGGCTGGGCTTATATGGACCTCCGGGCCAATAGTCTAGTATCATCCTATGAACCTATGTGTATGTGAGTTAAGGTTAGGGTTGGTAATGAGTGAATGACAGGTGTTAGGTGTTATTGTGTGAGTTTGCGCATTTTGCAGTAATAGTAAGGGTCAGGTTGCTTGTGTGTGTTTGTGAATGTCTGTGTGTCTGAGTCTGTTTTGTGTTGTGACAGTTTTGTGGGAAAGTTTAAATGATGTTAAGGTGTATGGTTAGGTTTGGGGGAAGGGGCAGTGTTATGGTTAGGGTTAGCACCCATTACTAAGGTGTTGCAAGGGGCAGATCCCCCCTCCCCTCTTTAGTAATGGATGCTAACCCTAACCCTAAGGGGATTAAGATGGTATATATAATAAGTTTACAAAAAATTTAATAACGTGGCCATACTTAACAAGCGTACCCAAAAGCTAAACCACAGCTGTATTAATTAGTCACTTACCAAACTATTAATAAGCACCTCACTTTTATAAGTCATGGATATTAAGCTGCCTCTCCCTTTAAAACTTGCACTATTTTGAACATTGCAAGCCTTACGTACTGCTTCTCATATGAACAGTACATAATCCATTTCTGTTGCATTTAAATGCTTCTAAATTGACAATATTTGTAACAATGTGATATCTTGCACTTCACAGCAAAATCATTTTCCAGGTCAGTGTTTTTTTAAACTTCATTAAACTAAGGAACCCTACATAAAAGTATTTTTTTTTCTGAGAAATTCCTATTAAAATTTTCACATTAAGAAAATAATGTAAATTGTAAATGCACATTTATCAGGTTTCAAACTTGCACAGTCTTAATGCGACGGATGTGTTTGGATTGCATGGTAAGTTGTCCATATTTGGTGTGAGGTTTGTTAAAGTGAGCCTTAACATAGGTGTCAAAAATTAATGTATTCTTATATTTTGTTTCGTTTGTAGTTACAGTGGACCCCATGAAAATGGAATAGGATCCTAAATGCTCTTCACTTAAAGTTCATACTCAGTATTAATTTTACCCCAAATTTTGTGAAGTAGTAAATTCATCTTCAGATTGTTCAGTGTAACATTTGAGGAAAGATAAGTAGATCATTGGCCATGATTCCAAAAGACTTGCTCTCAGTGTAAGCAACCACTTACACTGAGAGCCGACTGAGAGCAAGTGTTTTAGAATCCAGTCCCTGTAGTAAGCCTGTTTATAGATAGGATAGGCCTAACATGGACGTTAAGTCACTTTCACTGTGAGCAGGCCTTTCGGAACTGTCGCAAACTTTTTCATTGAGATTAAAGGGATCCATAACATATAAAAAAAATATTTTCTTGGATCTGACTCGAGGAACATACTCTTCAAATGTAACTGAGAAGGACTGATGATAAGTTTTTTGTTGGCTCAAACTATAATCTTCATTTCTCTTTTTTGCCTCATTCATTCGATCAGTGAAGGTGTTGAAATTATCAAAGCAGTTGCTTTTTTATTATTTGCATTCAAAGTTTAAATTTATTTTGGTCTTCTGTTTTATTATAGCTATCAAACACTGTTTTATATGTTTCCTGAAGAGATAAGTTAAACTGATTCAAAAGTTGAAATGTGTCTGCAGGGTAACATAACTGCACATTCCAGTCTGTGTCATCTGTGTCCTTGAAAAAATGTACAATGACAGTTTTTGTTTGGCATAAATATTATTTCTCTTCTCATGTCACAGTCTTCTTTCAATATCCGTCCTCATGAAAGTCAGCAAACGTAAGCATTTTATAAAGTTTTTTGGGTATAGTCCATTTCATCACATGGCAATACAAAAAGTCTTGAATGTAAAGAGCATGACTTTATAGAATTTTCTAATTTAACAGCTTTTTTAATACTTAATTCAACTCATCAATTACACTTCTGCTTGCTGACATTTCCCGTTATTTTATGTAATATATGCTTCTGTATTTAATGTCACTTGTTTTATTTGTGTGACCAGTCTTGTATGTTTACCAACCATACTAATTGCATCATCAATATAAACTGAGACACAGTCTCTGAGTTTTAAATTGCCCCTTTAGAATCTATAAGACAATGTTGAGGACATTTCAGTACCAGTTGTTCTAAGTAGTTCAGAAAATACTTCTAGAATTTAGTTTTTATCACAGTTTATGTACCTAGCATGTATTAGTAACAAGGCTTTATAAACATCTATTTAGTCATCTAATTAAATACCGTAAATCTTTGACATTTTAATTTCATGTAGAAATTGCTGATGAAAATCTACACTGACCATAATTATATGAATCGAAACAGAACCATTTGAAAGATGTATTGTTTTTAATTTCTGAGCAAATGTATCACCTAACATTGTTTGCCATGCATCCAGCATGCAAGGCATTATGAAATCTTCCCCTATGGTGTAATTTGTTTCTATTTTGATTTTCCAATGCTAAGTGCTAAGTGATAGAAAAATCATGCTATAACAGCTTTCCTCAACCCTTAGATGTATAATTCAGCAATGCTTGCTGAGATTCCCATCTCTTTTCTAAAAAAAATAAATAAATAAATAAAAACTCTTAACTAACTCATAGTCTGGCACCAGTTGTGTTTAGTATGCAAATATCTTTTATGTTTTGCTCGAACCATTGCATTAGTACATAAAATTGCCGAACACGTAACACATTGAAGACAATCATCTTTACATGTGAATCCAAATTATATATATGACTGTTGGAGTTCTTTCTTTTTAACTCAAGAGAAGATGTGTTACTATTAACGTGTCTTTCAATAGTGGAAATGTTCACATTTCAATTATTTATTGATAGCCACGTTTTTTCCACATATTCAGCAGTAATCTCATCACCTGATTGCTAATATGGTTGCTCTTTTGCATTGGTAGCAGTCTGTTCCTTGGGATTATCATCAAAAATTCCACTAATAATCCAGTGATTTTTTTTTAAAGAAGAAATCTGACTTATTTTGACTACTCCTGCTGGCAAATATATGTAAAAAAAACATTTTTTAGGACCACTCATTATGCACATGTTCTTTTGAATTCACTTTCCTGACAGTTTCAAATGCATACTTATCTACCAAATTGTTTTAAATTATATTTACTGTTTGATAAACAATTTATTTTACCTATTATCAAACAGTAACTAAATTATATTTACTGTTTGATAAGTAATTTATTGTTAAATAACACAAAATTGGTTTGTGTTTTAAGTTTAGATTTTTAAACAATTTTCCAGAAGGAAGTGAAACAAAATTTACCAACCAATAATAACAAAATGATACATTTTCCAGCATTTTACCCACAAAGGCTATCATTATAAAAATCCGATATCCTTACCCATCAATTACTACCACTTTGACTGTGTACAATACACAATTTATTTATTTATTTGTTTGTTTGGTTGGTTGTTTTGTTGGTTTGTTTGTTTCTGTGAAAGTCCAACTGGACACAGAAAAGAGCCCCTGTTCAGTGAAAGCCCATGGAGTAAAGCTCCACAGTAATGGTTTGTCATATTATATAAGCAAATATGAAATACATAGAAAATGACACATACACGCATACACACACACACACACACACACACACACACACACACACACACACACACACACATGCACACAGACACACACACACGCACACACACACACACACACACACACACACAGACACACACTAGTACTTCAAAAATAGTGAAAGTAATGAGTCACACCATAATTGTAGGCAGAGATTAAGTATGGAAATGTAAACAGTTGTTATTATACAAAGTATTAACATTTGGTGGCTATATTTTTGCAAATGCAGTGTCTGTACAGCCTGTATCGGTCAATAGAAGCATGTCACACTTCCAAAATGTATTTTAAGTGTAGTTAGTTGATACAGCAGGATAGCTATATTAATTTGCAGTTTAACTGATAGAATATAGTAATAGAAGACAAAGAAGATTTTTGTATAGGCTGCCTATCTATACATATAACTAAGATGGCTATTTTATTGGAGGGCATAGACAGAGGGAGAAATTGGGGTGTAGATGAGAAACTATTTTGTTAGAGAAGAAGAGGAAGAAGAAGATTAAGAATTAGTCAGAAAAAGAATGTAGAAGAGTGAAGTAAACGGTGAATGTGGAGTAGGAGAGTGGAGATAGGGGCAGAGTCTGTAAAGATTATCTGGAGTAGAACAGCAGCAGTGCCAGTTATTGTTAAGGAATTTCTTAAGTTAGTATTTAAATGTTCTTTTTTTTGGCTTTTTTTGAGGGGTAGTAGCAAACAGTTCTATATTTTGCCAACAGAGGAAGAATAAAGGGAGTTGCTATTTAAGTTATGTGATTTAGAAATTTGAAGAAGAACCTGCTTGGTGGAAAACAGTGACCTGTTTGCTGAGTAAGGTTGTAATACATTTTTAGGGTTGGGCAGTAATCAAGGTTATGGAGGAGTTTATATACCAATCCTACTTGTGTAAGGGGTAAGTAATGTGGTAGTTCAAGCCAGATGAATTATTTAAGGGCCAGGCAGTGATGGGAATTGTAGTACAGATTAGTAGCATTGGTCTAATGTGTAGGATAGTCTGGCCTGAAAATTAATCAATGTGGGGAAAGCATAGGCAAATTTAAGGTGTAACAGGGTGATGGCTAGTTGTATCCTAGTTGCAGAAGTAAGATAAGATTTGATCTTATGCAGTACTCCAAGTTTTTGTGAGTTTTCTGAATTACTTTCTTTACACAAATATTCAAATTTCAGGTTTTCATTGATTATAACACCTAGCAATGTTGTGTGAGATACTAGTTCTATCTGGGTGTAGTTTAAAGAGGTTATTATAAACTGGTACTATAGTATGGAATACTGCTTAGAAAAGAATAGCATTAATTTTGATTTTTGGGTGGTTTATAAAGAGTTGAGACTTAGAGAGCCAAGCTTCAATGGATGTAAGAGATTTTTGTATGATCTGCTGAATTTTGTCTACATTAGTAGTAGATCACAGAAGAGTGGAATCATCAACATTCTACACTATGGATGCTTGTTTACTGGGTTTATGTAGGTCATTTATAAACATGTTGAAAATAAAAGGATCAAAGATGGAGCCTTTGGATACTTCCACAGATAAAGTTAGGAAAGGTGAGAAAGAATTGATTTATTTTATAGATCAGGATCTTTCTGTTAGACAGTCATCAAACAAGGAGAGATATGAGGTGCTAATTCCAAGACCAGAAAGCTTGTAAGTAAGTGGGATATGGGAGATTATGTCATAAACCTTTGAAGGGTCCAAGAAAACTGCAGATATTAGATTTCCTTTATTTCTGTGATACTTTATGAAAGCTGTGAAGCTACGTATGGCAGTGATGGTGCTCTAGTCTGGTCAATGTTGAGCAAGTGATAAAACTTTGTTTTTATCCAGAAAGAAGCTAAAGAGTTGGGCATGCTTGCATTTTTTTAATATTTTAAATAAGGTGACAGTATGGCGACTGATCTGTAGCTGGAGAGGTCAGGTGAATTATAGGTTCATAGGTTCATAGGATGGTACTAGGCTATCAGCCCTAGGGCCTATACACACCTAACCATAAAAATTCCCTGGCTATTTCTTCCCACACTATTTACTTCCCTGGACCCCTGTCTAGCAGGCCGACTGACGTGATCCCCGGGGTGAATTTCCTTTCTCCCATTCAATCGTCAAGGTTCCTTTTGAAGAGGGCCAAAGAGGCACTCTGCTTGACATGTATGGGCAATCGATTCCAGAGTCTGGGGAGTCTCTGGGTCAGGAACCTATCCCTCCAGCATGTTTTGTTTATTGTGATGACAAGGTTTAAATCCCTGGAGCATGTGGCTCTGAGGGATTGGGATTTCTTTAAGTGTAGCATGTCCAACAGCTCTGGGTTTGACATGGCCTTGTATGTTAAGCAGAGATCGCCTCTGAGTAGATGATATGCGACAGAGTATAGCTGGAGTTTTTTAAGGTGGTCAACGTGGGGCATCTGCTTTAGGCCTGTGATTCTTTTAGTGAGGTATTTCTGCGGCCTTTCCAATTGTTGCAGATGTCTTGGGAGGTACATACCAAACGGGGCATTGTATTCTATAATGGGTCTAATGAGGGATGAGTACAGTGGGACAATGACCTCCTTTTTTCTGGATGAAAAGCTCTTAGTGATGAGGTGTGCCACATAGAAGCATTTCCTGACTGTTGTGGTGATGTGGTTATCGAAGGTGAGACTACTGTCCACCTGTGTCCCTAAGTCTCTTATTATACTTTCTGTGTTTAGTGTACTGCCACCTATATGGTAATTCATGGGTGCATGTTTTTTTCCCAAAGGGGATAACTATACATTTCTTGGCATTGAGCTTGAGCCCATGGCTCTGGCACCAAGCATCTGTTTCTGTAAGGCCCTTTTGTATAGTATCCACATCATTTGGGGATTCAATAATGGCTCCTAGTTTGCAATCATCCGTGAACTTTGTTAGCCAGAGTCCCTTAGTGTTGGCCTGTACTTCAGAGAAGTAGATGCCAAACAAGAGCAGCCCCAGGACTGAACCCTGAGATACTCCACTTGTCACTTGTCTGGAGCTGGATTTGGAGTCGGCTACTTTTAGTGTGGGTTCTATCAATAAGCCAGTTAGCAACCCATTGGGTGATGTAGCGATTAATGCCCAGCTTAGTAAGTTTATCTATGATTCCAGAGTGGGGGATGGTGTCAAAGGCCTTGGCAAGGTCTAGATAGGCTGTGTGGACCACCTTACCCTTGTCCATGGCTCTGGAGACTGATTTGAAGAAGTCAATCAGGTTTAGGAGACAAGATCGGCCCTTCACAAACCCAAATTGGGTGGGGTCCAGTGTTTGAAGGTTGCCAATGTCTTTGTTTATACGTTCCATGATAATACGCTCCATGGCCTTGCAGATAAGGCTCGTCAGATTGATGAGATAGTAGTTTCCGGGATCCAAGGTAGATCCCCACTTGTGGAGTGTTTTTTCAGACCAATAAAGCCAAACCCCATAAACTGTAGATATGCATATTTCAGCCTTGTTATGACCTCATCAGCACAGCACAAGCAAAGTGTTTGAATAAGCATTAGAAACACAGGGCTGTTATACCCAGCTGATTTCCATTATCATTAGGGTCACTGCAAAAATATCCCAAACAACAAACTAAAACAATGAGTGAGAAGATCACTTAAAAACAATCAGTAAAAACAAAAATGAAAACTCCTGCAAAGCTAGAACTTCCACTGAGTGACCTCCCGAACCTCTTTTATCAGAGGCACATGGGATATATGCAAATGAACCTTATGAACATCAGGTGTTTCAGCTCAATGGCAATTCTGAATGCCCATGACTTGTTTTGTCATTTTAATGGACAATTTCAGGCCAATAAAGTCAAACTCAACTAGCTCCTTTGTGTAGTGGAAGAACTTCAGATTTCTTCCATAAAGTGGGGAAATAGCTTTCTCCTATGAAGCGATTTATGAGTATAGAGACTGGTCGAACTAAAGTATCAGCTGCAATTTTTAAGTATTCAGAGGGAGATAGTTGGGGAGGGGCAAGGGTAAGTAAAAATACATTTGAATTGTTATCTGGTTGTGGATGTATAGGAGTACAATTTTACAGGACAGAATTTACAGTTTGAATGAAATGGATCTTAAAACATGAGGGAATATAGTTTGTGTGTGTATTTGGGGAGTTGGGGGGTGGTTGGCTGGTTTGTCCTTGGCAAAAGAGCTGGTTAATGGAGGATCAGAAAAGATTTGGGTTTTTGAACTGGTTCTTTTGCAGAGTGGTATAGTGAGTTTTCTTATCTAATTTGATTTTTTTGTTTAGTTAAGTTTCATAACTGCCTAAAATATAATAGGTGTGAGGTAGTGTTTAGTCTTTTCCGGTTGTTACAGCTTTACCACTTTCATTCATGTTTAGTTTGTCTAGTTAGCCAAGGGACTGGGTTAGACTTGATTCTTTTTTTTTCCTGATAAGAGCATGGATATTAAAGGCATTAAAGAAGATAAAATTAAATAAGGTTACAGCTTCATCAAGTATGATTGCATTAAGTAGGCACCATGCAAAGAGTTTTAGATTAGAGATGAAGGATTCTTTATTGAAATAAGAGAGGTTATGGGCTTGATTGTAGCGATGCTGTTTGGGAGAGGTGACTTGGTCTTTAATTATGTAGGTAAGTAAGTCATCAATAATGGTATAAGGGAGAGTGTCACTGGTGATGATTTTGTGGGGTGTTAGTCATTATCCAGTCTAAGGTGTTTCTCTGTCACTGTATGTCTAGTGGGGAAGGTAATACACCAAGAATGATTTTTTTCTTGTGGGATGTTAATTGAAACCCAGTAGAAAAAATTCCTCTGCTGTTTCAATACTGTGGCCAGAAAATATACAAATACCTATAATGCATATGGACTTATGTTTATTTATCTTTAGAGAGGAGATGAGAATTTCAGCTTTATGTGGTTCAGGAGGGGTACAAAGATACAGGATTATGTCTATGTTGTTTTGAAAGATAATGGCTACACCACCTTTTTTTTCTTTTGTCTGACTAATCATAGGACATTATAGCCTGGAGAGAGGAATTCTTAATTTATTATTTCTTGTTTTAATGAGGTTTCAGTGGCGAATATGATATGAGTGTTGGGTGATCCGTACATGGAATTCAGTTATTTTGTTACACATGATGCATAGGTTTATACTATATGGATATAGGCTTTAATTAGTTTTATGGGTTTTTTTTTTTTTTTTTACTGGATGAAATATGGTTGGGGTTACTAGGTTTTAGAGATGGAGTTTTTGGACAAGGGTTAGGGTGAATGTCAACTTACAGAAGTAAGAGGTGATTGGAAGGTGGTGGGGAAGAGGACTTTGTGTTTTAAGATATAAATTTATGTTTTTTTTTTGTGTGTGTGTTTGGCAATGATAGGTTATTTTATATAAGTGGACGTGTATGGCTGAGAAAAGGATTACAGGTACAGATACATTGAAGTTTGTGGTGTTGTAGGTGGCTGTAAGATTACCTGTGTAGTTTAGATGAGGAAAGGTAAGTAGGTGTTCTGTGGATAAGCAGTATGACAGAAGGAAGGGGGATGGGGAAAAAACAGGTAATGCTGGACAGCATATAGGTTTGGAGAAAGAGGGTAGTATTGTGTTTCTAGATGGTGTTTAATGATTTCTGAGAGGAGGAGGATATGATACACTGGTATATTAAAATTGAGTGCTTGATGCAGATTGGAGTGGTGAAGTGAACATTCATTTAGGTGGATAGAGGATGTAGGGATAATGCAACTGTTTAATCAGCAATAGTTGTTGTAGGTTATTGTGTGCACTATAGCAAATGGTGAAGTCAGTATTAAGAATGGAGTGGGATGCTGTTGGGAAACTGTGAGTGTTAGAGGACCACGTTATACTGGGATTGTTATTGGGAAGTATAAGAATCGTGTATAAAATTGTTTGTGTTCTGGATTTGGTAGGGTGCATGCTATAGAGTGATTATCTAAATGGGTGGATAAGCTGTGTTGGGTGTTGTTACTGTAGGACATCAGATATAGTGAGTGGAGTGTGGTTGTATAATTGTAGATATGGTGAGGCTGGTGGGAAATGGGGGCAGGTTAGGGGAATGGAGAAGAGCTCACCCACAGCAGAAAGTGAAATACATTCCGTGGAGAACACTTCTAAATTAAATAATTACTTAATAAAGAGGAAACATTAGTCAAGGAGAATATTGGGAGGCATAGAAAATGTCTAGACCTTATCTGTGCTGCCTTTCAGGCATACACTTTACCAATTCCCAACCATTTAAAAAAAGATTTGACTCATATAAATACATGCACTTCAATTTTAGCTTTGGTCACACTAATCTTCTGCAAGATGCAGTGTGATATGCTGAAGTTAGTGGGCAGCTCATCTGATCAGCTGAGTAGAGCTGGGCAGAGCTGGATTTTATTTTAAGGAATAACTGTAAGAAAAGAAAGAAAAGAGAGAGTTATGAGTTTGTCAAATGGGACTCTAGTAGTAAAGAAAGCAGCAAGTTGCACTGAAAGTAACATGCAGAAAAATAAATATACACTGGTATAGTGGTTAAGGTTTATGACTCACAGACACAAGATACAGAGTTTGCTTCTCACCTGTGGGAAGGAAATTGTTTAGGCTTAGAATGGCCTATTAAGAACACTTCCCCAAAAATTAGCTATAAATTTACAAGGATGAAAGATTGGTGTGACAGTTAAGGTGTTTACCTTACAAACATAAGGTACACGGTTTTGATTCTTACATGGGGTAATTGGTTAGGCTTAAAATAACCCATAATAGCAGTTAACTTTGTACTAATCTATGAATCTCAGCTAGCTACCAAATCCTACAAGTCACTTTCTGTGCTGTGAGGAAACACTTTAAACCACCAGGTTAGTATGATGGTTAAGCTGTTTATCTTAGAAATACACAGTGGAGGGGGTCTATTCTAACATAGGTTAATTGGCTATGCTTAAAATAATCCACAAGGGCAATTAGCCTCATACTAGTCTATGAATCTCAGCTGCCTACTCCTGCGGGTCACTTTCTGTGCCATGAGGAACACTTTAAATTACCACATCAAAAGGAGAAATGGTGAAGGAGAGAGTCTTAAGCAAGATTTAGAACTATCTGAAGCAGTTTGCATAACTTTTAAAACATGGGCAAAAGTACTACTTCATAGGTTCATAGGTTCATAGGTTCATACTAGGCTATCTGCCCTAGGGCATATATAAGCCTAGCCAGAATGTGTTTGGCTTTCACCACCCATTTTAAATTTATTTTGCTATGCCCTTTTTCGAGGTTAGTATACTGTGCCACTGTCTAACAGTGACACAGAAGTGATACCCGGGGTAAACCTACGATCTCCCATCCACTCATCAAGATTCCTCTTGAAGAGAGTCAATGAGGGACTCTGCCTAACCTGGACTGGGATTTTATTCCAGAGTGAAGGGAGCCTCTGGGTTATGAATCTGTCCCTCCAGCATGTCCTATTTATTTCAGTGCTGAGGTTCAAGTCTCTCGAGCGTAGCTCGATGGGATTTGGATTTCCTGAGGTGCAGCAAGTACATTAATTGCGTGTTGGACATGGCTTTATACGCCAGGCACAGATCGCCACTGAACAGGTGGTATGCCACTGAGTAGAGCTGGAGTTTCTTTAACCGGGCAGCATATGGCATCTGTTTGAGCTCTTTGATCCTCTTGGTGAGGTACTTTTGGGGTCTTTCCAGTTGCTGCAGGTGTCTGGTAAGGTATATCCCAAAAGGGCATTGTACTCAATTATGGGCCTGATGAGGGATGAGTAAAGAGGCACGATGACCTCCCTGATCTAGATGTGAATCCCTTCATGATTAGGTGGGCTATATAAAATGTTTTTCTAACCACTTTGACCACGTGGTTGTCAAATGAGAGATTGCTATCAACTTGGGTCCCCAGGTCCCTAATTACTTCTTCTGTACTTAATGGATTACCACCTATGTGGTAATTTGTGGGCACTTTGTTTTTGCCAAAGGGGTGACTATACACTTTTTGGCATTTAGCTTGAGGCCATGGCTCTGGCACCAGTTGTCTGTTTCTATGAGGCCCTTTTGGAGGATGCTTGTGTCGGCTGGAGAGTCGATTATGGCGCCCAGTTTGCAGTCATCTGTGAACTTGGTCAGCCACAGTCCTTCCGTGTTGGCCTGTACCTCCGAGAAATATATACCGAACAGGAGAGGTCCCAGGACTGAGCCTTGTGGGACACCACTTGTAACTGGTTTGGAGTCTGACATGACTCCAGCAATTCTAACCATGTGGGTTCTGTCCTTGAGCCAGTTTGCAATCCATCTAGTGACATAGGGGTTTATATTTAAGCTGGTGAGCTTATCTATAATGCCCGAGTGGGGTATTGTATCGAAGGCTTTTGCGAGGTCCAGGTAGGCTGTGTGGACCACCTTCCCCTCGTTAATGGCCTTGGTGACTGTTTCAAAGAAATCAACAAGGTTTAAGAGGCAGGATCTGCCCTTAACAAAGCTGAACTGGGTAGGATCCAGTGTTTGTAGGTCTCCAATATCTTTATTTATGAGGTCCATGATGATCCTTTCCATAGCTTTGCAGACCAAGCTAGTCAGGCTTATGGGGTGATAGTTTCCAGGATCCGTTGAGGCACCAACTTTATGGAGAGGTACCACTGTTGCTGTACGCCACTCTTTGGGCACATATCCTGTAGTAAGGCTGAGATTGAACAGTAGTTTTATGTTTGGGTTTAGCTCTTCTTGGAGTTCATGTAGGATGCAGCCCGGGACACCATCTGGTCCCATTGATGCTGTGTTTTTTGCTTTGGAGAGGGCGGCTCTTACCTGAGCATCTGAGATGTCAGGGGGGCAGCACTCTGCTGGGATAGATATTTGCCCTTTTGGTGGGGAGGGGGAGGAGAAGTTTGCACTGAACCTGTCAGCTAGGATGTTGGCAATGTCTGTGGGTTCGGTGTATTTTTTGTCATTTTGGACTAATTCTGAGCATATCTGGGAATTACCACCCAGGTTCCTAACATAACCAAAGAAAGCCTTGTTATTATCCTTAGTGTCCTGTGCAATCTTTCTCTCAAAGCTGGCCTTAGACAATGTTATATGTGCCCGTAGTTTTTTGCTAATACTGATCAGTGATGCCTTCCCTTTTTGGGATTTTGCTCTATCATTTAGTAGCTTCCTCCTTCTATTGTATAGTTTGTTTATGGCTGGGGTCCACCAGACAGGACGTCTGCCTTTGGAGGATTGGGTCTTGGTTTTATTTGGGATCGCATGATCCATGCATTCCTGAAGGTGTTCATAGAATGCATTTATAAAGGATTCTGCGGTCTGGGCCATATTTTCCACAGGCCCGGGGGCTTTGAAGGATTCCACCTCAGTTTTGAGGAGTGTGAAATTTGCTTTAGAGAAGTTTTTCACTGTGGTTTTCTGGGCAGGGGGTGGTGTCGGGATGTGAATATCCAGTGAGATTAGTTTATGGTCTGATCTTACCAGTGAGGGATACACTTCTGGTCTGGAGCATAGAGTCCCCATGTTGGTGATGATCAGGTCCTGTATGTTTTCCCCTCTTGTGGGAGTGGTAACAAGTTGTTCCATAGCATTTGAGTTTATAAATTCTAGGAACCTTTGGGCTAGGGTGTTGGAGCTAGAGTAATGCTCCCAGTCTATGTTTGGGTAGTTGAAGTCACCCAATATAATGGTGTTTGGAGAGACCTTCATATTTTCCAGTGTTCTCAGGAAGGCCGAGTGGGGTTCCTGGGTTTGGGAGGGTAATCTGTAGCAGGCTATAAACTGGAAGGCAGTTTTACCCACTGTTAGTTGCACATGGATAGTCTCTGATGCTTCGTGCTTTGCCACCAACCTGGAGGTGTGGGTATTTTTGATGAATATCAATACTCCCCCTCCTTTTGTGGTTCGGTCCAAGTTTTGGGGCCGAAAAGCATGGTATGAGGTATAACTTGGTAGTGCTGGGGTGCTCTCGGGAGCCCTGAACCAGGTTTCTGTTACTGCACAGATATCGATGTTCTCCATGCTAAGGAGAGTTTTGAGTGCGGGCATCTTGAGGTTTAGACTTCTGGCATTGAGTAGCATTACTCTTAGTTTCTTATGTCTTGTGATACCTATGGAGGTGGGTTTGTCTTTTGAGCCTTGCCTAAAAAAGGCACTATGGGGGTAGCAAGAGCCTTTGCCAATATCCGAAAGCCCAGGGGTGACAGGTGCAAGCCGTCCCTAGCGAAGCATGGTGGATTGTCGAGCATATCATCCCAAGCTGACAGGCATTGGATCCCCTTTGAATGACACCAGTACTTAAGCCAATTGTTGAAAATTGATCATCTTGTCTTCATATTGTGGCATCATTCTTGGTGAGGGTAAGATGCTACTCAAGGTCAGGGTCATACCGGCCTGGGCTACATGCTCAGAGAGCTCCTTTATGTCTCTTTTCATGTAGTCCAGGGAGGTACGTCTCAGGTCATTCAAACCAGCATGGACAATGACTGAGTCATATTTGTACTTGCCTTGGAGTGACCTGAGTGCTTGTGTTATGTGGCGGATCCTAGCGCCCGACAGGCTGCTCACCGTGACCCTCTCCTTGTTCAGCCTG
Organism: Protopterus annectens; assembly: GCF_019279795.1. Lineage (NCBI taxonomy): Eukaryota > Metazoa > Chordata > Ceratodontiformes > Protopteridae > Protopterus > Protopterus annectens. Next base: position 1,385,008,532 of record NC_056737.1, read on the forward strand.
GTGAGCGGGACGTCAGCGTGCCTGACAATAGAGTCACCTATTACAAGTGTATCAGGTGTGTTGTTTAGTCTTAAGGGCTGTGACTGTTTGGCACACTGGCTTTGTGAGATATGTGTTGCACGCGTTTTGTTTTGGGATAGCGGCTGCTTAGGTGTCTGCTTTGGAGGTCTCTGCTGCTTCGGCAGATCTTTATTTAGAGCCTCTGAGTATGTTTTTGTGTGATTATGTGTTTGGTTTGCTGTCGTGGTAGGTCTATGTGAGACTGGAATTGTAGTGAGTGTGGTTTCCTTCTCCTCCTGACTGGTTATGCCAGTACTGAGTTGAGAGAGCTTAGCCTCCAGTTTGGCTATATGGTTGCATCTCTCACATGTGTTGGAATTTGTTGGGAGGAGGAGAGGGTTGTCTGTGTACATGAGGCAGTTGTAACATTGCCTCAAGATTCCCAGATTCACCAGCTGGACCGGAGAGGAGATTGACAACTGACCTTTGGACATGCTAGAATAATATTGGGAATTCCTTAATAATTGAAAACCAGGGCCGCTGGGGAGTGAGGGTGTAGTGCTTTTAATTTTTAGTGCTGACTTATATAATTGCTTTAGTGAGCAAGTGCCAGGTAACTTAAGTGCAATGTGTTACAGGTAACTTAAATGCAAAAATGACAAACAGTAACTTTCTTTCAAGTGAAACAAGGAAATATGTACAGTAAGCAATGCAGATATCACTAGTGATCCACAGAAGCGCTGAGAAGCCGCGTATTAGGTGGAAGTAGCGTTCCAGGGAAATAACAAGCAAACAAACAACAAGCATATAAACAAAGCTAGATTCAGCAGGCCTGGATCTAGTCTATGCTACAGCAAACAAGGTGTACCAATTTCAGTAAGATACAGTTCAAATATTCAGGCACTATAAACCTTTAACCAGAAATTCCCAGCTCAGAAGGGCAGAATCCAGCCTCTTCTCCCACAAGAGTGCAGACCACAAACCTTCTTAATGTAAAATAACTGGCCTGAAGCCCAAGTGCTTAAACCAGAACTAATACACTTTAAGAATAACAGACACTGGGCTCTCAATCAGCAGTTCCCAACTTAGAAGGATGAAAGCTACCTGACCTGCCACCACAGTGCATGCACAAACCTTCCTAATGTAAAACAACTGGTCTGAAGCCCAAGTGCTTAATCCAAAAGACTTAGAATGATAGCTACACTTTAATCAAGTTACTACCAAGCAGTAATAAATACAATTGAATACTTTAGAGAATGCCTGGATTAGTGCTCAAGTTACTCAAACAAATCTAGATCCAGCAGGCCCGAATCCAGTCTATGCCACAGCAAACAAGGCACACCAACTTCAGTAAGAAGCAGTTCAGATATGCATGCACTATAAGCCTTCAACCAGAAATTCCCAGCTCAGAAGGGCAGAGTCCAGCCTCTCCTCCAACAAGAGTGCAGACCACGAACCCTCTTAATGTAAAATAACTGGCCTGAAAGCCCAAGTGCTTAAACCAGAATTAATACACTTTTAGAATAACAGACACTGAGCCCTCAATCAGCAGTTCCCAACCTAGAAGAATGTAAGCTACCTGTTCTGCCACTACAGTGCAGACCACAAACCCTCTGCTTTGGATTGTAACATGTAAAACTCAAGTGGGTAACAATGCTGAAACAGTTCAAATAGCATTTACAATAAGTAAACTTATACAGACACTAAAGCGAGATGAGAGAGTGTAAAATGGTCTTTATTCTTAATAACTTGTTTCAAGGACAGTTTTCACAGAGCGCTCTCGCCAGTGAAAAAGCCAGCACAGAACTCTGTTTTTCTATTTCTAATTCTAATATCAGTGTTTCACATGTATATATTACACATTTGCGACTATCAATAAAAATAAACTGAAAACATAGAAACCCTGTTTTGTACTTTACAGCACAGTGAACCAGTATATATTGTGGGTGTCATACTATCTTCTGTGCAGCAAACATTAGAAGACACTAAAGCCTTGCATGTTGCTATGTACAATATGCAACTGTACATCATTAGAGGCAGGAACAAGATGGACTAAGATAAATTCTCGCTGTTACTGTGTGCGGATATCTTCTGTCTAACCCACTTTTCTTAGTGATATGTGCTGAATCTGGTTCAGTACCACTTTACAGCTTTTCAACTGATGCTGCTTATGCACAGTACACCTATGCCTGTATGCTAGTTAGTGAGGAGAGCAATAAAAACTGAAAATGCTGAAGTAAGTAACTGCTGACAAGTGGACCATATCATCACAGTTTATTTACAAATTAACAAAAAGGTATCTAACTAGTTCCATTGTTACCATGACAGACTGCAAGGAAAATGGCCACAGTAAAGTATTACAAATTGATTTACACAATGTAAACTAGTCCTGTCAAGTAGCCAAAATACAGTATACCAACTTATTTCACACAAATGCACATCTGTCCTCTGTCCTGCAAATCCAGATTATTGAAGAGCATATAACATGAGTAAAACTTGCTTTAGTCCAAAGATGGCTCCCTGAGTAGTTATATTCACTTTAACTAAATACACCTTAGGCATATAGTTGTTTGTTTCACAGAAACAGAGAATAGATAATGTAGTCACAATACATATTCCAATTTAACTTCATTCAAATGTGCACTAGCCCTACACGCCTAGTTCAAGATTTCTTTACAATAAGCACATAACACGATGGAAAGATGCTTTCATCTGCAGACAGCCCTTTACCTCCATCTACCAGTTATATCCACTTTGTTGAATGTGTATATCTCAGATGGCAGACTGGATTGAAAATAATAGCCACACAATAAGTGTTATTTCAACTTTTTCATGCAAACAATAGTCACAAGGTGTTCTAGCTTGCCTCATAGAAATCACATTAGTTCTGGAAAGTCAGAATAATGACCAAACAATACCAGTCAGTCAATATTTTATACAGAAAGCCACTGTACCCATTAATTATAGCTACTTTGGTGTATACATGCATTATTATAATAAATTATAATAAAGCTAAATAACAGCTGCCCTCCCCAGAAAAAAATATTCTTACAGCTATCAACCTTTCAGCAGAAGAATACTACAAAATGGAAATCAAAACCTAAACCACCAACTATACTGGAAGTAGGGAATATAGTAACAGAGATAAAACAACTGGAATTGAGATCTTTAGAAAGGGGTAGGAGCAAACTACATAGGAAAAATGGAAATTGTGGGGACAATACATACAGGGGAGAAATGAGGTTTAAAAGGTGGCAAGACTTAAATGAGCTATGTAATGTCTCAGTGAGAAAAAATGGGTGGAATATAAGTGATATATAATCTTTGCAACTGGGATTGTGTCAATGTGGTTTGTTTTAATTTTTATAAATGCATGATTGACTATGTGGTAAGTGATGGTTTAATAAAGATGTTTCTTAATTAAAAAAGGCAGGACTTGAATATTTTATGTAATATTGCTTAGATTTTATATATATATATATATATATATATATATATATATATATATATATATATATATATATAAATGAAGTATAATGTTTATTAGGATGATGCAGTGGTATAGCAGTTAGTGCTGTTGCCTCACAGCAAGAGTTTCTCTAGTTTGATTCTCGGCTTGGATGCCTTCTGTGTAGAGTCTGTGTGTCCTCCCTGCATTTGTGTGGGTTTCCTCTGGGTGCTCTGGTTTCCTCTCACATTCCAAAGACATGCATTAGGTGGATTGCCCGCTCTAAATTGACCCTAGGTGTGAGTGTGTGTCTGGTGCAACCTCTGTGGGGGGGTTGGGCCTTGGGCTAGCAACCTGACCCTGTAAAACCTGTACCTGCTATGGAAACAACAAGTGCTAAATGGTGCTTGTTGCCCAATCTGCTAAATGCATGGAATGCAAATCCAGGATAATATTTGTTATGTTAATATAGTTTGACTACTTTTATATGAATATAAATTTGCCTATGTCACAAGTGAAAATTCAATAAAGGTGTTTGAAAAAAAAAGAATCAGGAACAAAAGAAATAATAGGATGACAGGAGATTACTAGGCTATCGATCCCGAGGTCATTTCAAGCCTAGCCATTTCATTCCAATGTAATACATAGAAATGTTTGTTAATACCCAACATTGCATTTAGTAATGACTGGTAATGTCCAGGAGGGATGTGGGCACTATTCCCACTAAGAATTTACAGTGCACCAACCACTCATCCAAGTTCTTTTTGAATAGTGTCATAGAGAATATGAATGGGAGCCCTAGTCCATTTTGATTTACGGATATGCAGGAAGTTCATTGGGTTTGAGTCTGAGATTGCTCTGTAAGCAAGGCATAAGTCTCCCCTAAGAAGTCTATATGATATAGAGTAAAGTGACATGGACTTTAGTCTGTCTGTGTACTGCACTTGCTGAAGCCTCTTGATCTTTGTTAGAAACCTCTGAGGTGTCTCCAATTGCTGCAGGTGCTTTATGCAGTATATGCCGTATGGGGCATTATCCTCAATTATGGGCTGGATTAGTGTCAAGTATAGAGGAGTTCTAACCTCTTTTACTCTTGAGGCGATACCTTTATTAATCAAGTATGCTATGTAGAAAGCCTTCCTTACAACAGTAGACACATGGTGTTTGAAGTTCAGGTCATGTTCAACTTGTGAACCCAAGTCCCTTACCATTTCATGGGTATTTAGGGCATTGTTGTTGATATGATAGTGTGAAGGGACATTGTTTGTGCCAAAGGGAATGATGATGCATTTCTTTGCATTCAGTTTGAGAGCATGACTAAGACCTCAGATGCTGGTCTGCGTAAGAATCTCCTGGAGTATACTGACATCTTTCAGGGATTCAGTAATTGCACCCACTTTGCAGTCATCTGTAAACTTGGTCAGCCATAACCACTTAGCTTTGACATGAACTTATGAGAAGTATATACAAAATAGTAGGGTGCCCAGCACTGATCCCTGTGGCACCCTGCTGTTAATAGGTCTGTTGGTTGATGTGGAGTAACCCATTTTGATAGTGTGTGTCTGGTTTGTGATCCAGTAAGCAAATCATTTAACAATGATGGTGTTTATATTCAGTTTTCTAAGTTTATCGGAAATGCCTGAGTGAGGGATTGTGTCAAAAGCCTTTGCCAAGTCGAGGTATGCTGTGTGTATAGATTTGCCCCTGCTCAATGGCCCTGGTCACATTTTTGAAAAAATTAACAAGATTTAAGAAGCAGGATCTGCTCTTGATGAAGCCAAATTGGGTAGGATCCAGGGGTTGGAGGTCAACTAGGTCTTTATTTATGAGGTCCATAATGATAAGTTCTATGGCCTTGCACACACACACACAAACACACACATGCACACACATGCACACACACACACACGCACATGCACTCACACGCGCACACACACACACACACACACACACACACACACACACACACACACACACACACACACACACACACACACACACACACACACACACACATATTCATCATGCCACACAGACATGCACACACACATCTGCACACTAACACCCATTAAGTCCACCTCTCACTCCCATGTCATTGTTAAATTTACCTGCATTGTGACTGCTTCTATGGGTGTAACTGGGTAACCACCATCTTTTGACAGTGTCCCTTTGTGCTCTAACAGTGAAAAACTATACATGCTCAGCAGAGTAAACTAGAAGCAGCTGACATTTCCTGTGGAGAAATCAAAAAGACAGTTGAACACCAGTTGCATTCTTTACAATTCGTGGCAAATTTATAATGTATTTTTGCACTACTTTTTGAGCCTAGTAATTTTATAATGAGATAAAAGGGGGTTATGCAACATTTTTAAATTTTCTGGAATAGTAATTTTGAAAGATGTAATTTAATATTTGTTAGTAAAAATAATCCAAACAGTGAGGTATTGGAGGGGAGAAGGAGTGCTTATGTTTAAAATGTCATGTGAGTAAAATGCTCCACATCACACTTAACAGCAACTTCCAATGCCTTTGAAAGAACTTTGAGATCCATGAATGTCTATGAAACCTGTTTGCTTTCTCATTTCTACATACCTGATGAAAACAGCATGAACCTGATAGCCTGAGTGTACAAACTTTTGAAATGCCTAAACTTCTGCCTGCGTTATTAGGCAACTGACTTTTCTGCATGCTGACAAGCCCCTTGCAAAATCTTTCTGGTTGCTTCTCATTCTGCACACCTTTACTTTATTATTCTGAGTCCAAGGTCACTGCACCCATGTCACTCAACAATCAGTAAGAAAGCAAACCACTCTCACTCTCTCTGTAGGAGGTAGTGGCCTCAGAGAACACAGTACATTCAAACAGTAATATGTCACTGCTTTATGTAGTAAGTAATAGCACATAAACAGCTACTGTTTCTAGCAGTGGTTCCCAGACAACTGTGAAATGAATGATTTTCTCCTGTGTAACAGAATGGAAGCATAATGTTTACTTTTATGTGTACCTAGGGATAAAAACTAAAAACAGTTTTTAATTTAAAAAAAGCTGGCAATGTTCATCAAACAAGGATTATGCATCTGGACTGGTAATTCTATGGTTGATCATACTATATCCTTTCAAATGATGCATAAACACGTATTATGTCAGATGGGACTCAGTTTCTATGAATTCCAACTCAGCACAGTTTAGTTTACTAAATATCACCATGATCTTTCTCCATTGTAAAGGTCACATTAAAGTTACTATATTAAGTGGGTGAGAGGGTATGAAAAGGTTTGTCCCCTATAAAAATAACGGGCCCATATTACATTATTGAAGTTTCAAAACTTCAAATCTGATATGGTCGACACCATATAATCAAAGTCTCAAAACACTGAAAATGTAATAAAGCACAACAACCTACAAAAACAAACCATTTAAACACTCTAAGCAGGGAGGCAAGCCCCCTGCACCCCCCAGATGGGAGGCTAAGCCGCCCACAACCCCGGCTACCTAAATATACCAACCCCGAGATCGCACTACAGTGCAGAAAAGGGAAATCTTCCCTTTCTGTGCTGTACGGAGATCTCTGTTAAAAGATTTGAAGTTTCAAGACATCGATCATATGGTGTCAATCATATCACATTTGAAGTTTTGAAACTTCAATCTTCTGATATAGACCCAAAAATAACTGTGTGTGTGGGTGTATATGTCTGTATGTACAAACTGCCTTTACATTGGAAAACTGGTCAAAACACCAGAAGATTGCATGGTTTCAGTGTGTTTTTCTGATAAAGCATAGTCAATGGAGTGTTAGAAAATAGAATATCAGTTATAGAAACTAATAGCAGCACTAACAATAGCATTGTGAATAATCTGTCTTCATAAATTTAGCTTAAAATAAACTTAGCTGTCAGTTTCATATTCTGCCCCACATTGTTCACTAGAGGCCTTTCATAAGTTAGTACTAAGCTAACTGTCCTTGCGAGCCATTTTAAACCTAGCCAACTATCCCTTGTGAAACTCAAACCCTGCACTTTGTGCTTGTAAGGCAAACACCTTAACCATTAGGCCACCTTCAAAACCCTTTACTTCTTATTGCCTTACACCTCAGGCACAGAAAGTTTATCATATGCTATTGTTGTTTTAGAACTGTGCTTAGATTTCTGAGGTCATGCAAACCCACTGTATGCAATTGCATTTATAGATAATTACCGATTGTAGTTAGTTCTGTGCTTTTATAAGAATATGTATATGTCATTCCATGTAGTTTTACCACAGATATCTTAATCATGCATGCATTTACAACCATCAGATACATTTTGAAGTATAGCATTTTCATTTTGTTACACCACAACCTTTTTCAATCATTACTGCACAAATGTTTTTATTTTGTCTCTACAAGTTGAAAGGAATTAAAAGAATTATGTTAACATTTATAAGTAAACAGCACAGTGATAAACTGATCATATTATATTAGTATTGGTCTGCCTGTGACTAAAACAGTGCATTTAACAAATTGAAAATACAGCCATTTAGCTATAGACAGAACTATGTATAATAAATCCTCAGTGTTTCAACATTATCACCAAATCAAAATATTATGGTTCTGTAATACAAACAACTTATTTAAGTTTACAAAACTTAAGCACACTGAAGTAGATTTATTTTATAAATCAGTAAATATATATTTCAAAGACTTAGCTGGCAATGTAATATAACAATAATATTTAAAAACACTAAATAGTATAAAAATTAGAATAAACATTAACTGAGATACATTTGTATGCCAGGCAAAAATGCATGGCCTCTCCAAAACATTACAGAAAGCTATGAGGGTGCAACTCTGAGATGTCATACAAGAAACATTGGTAATCATGTGTACAGACTTGGAGAATTTTATTTTTTTATTTATTTATGTAAGTATGTATGTATGTGTATATGTTTACTGTAAAGGTCTGTCTGGGCTATGAACATTTTCTTTTTAGTGAAGGTGAGAGGAGAAAAGCTCCAAAATATTTATTGTACAACATTTCAATTGGATTGTAGAGACATGCAAATATAACAGTTCAATTGCTTTAAAGTTACATATACATGACAATCTAACCAGCTCAAACCATGAATACAAACCTCAAGTAAGACATATGACAGGGAATCAGTAAATACTGCACTCTCTTAAAACCCCCAGACCCTCTCAAGCTGACCATCACCACCACATAGATGTCCTTTCTCCCCTTGCCAAGGTATTACAAAGTAAAATATACACCAAATCTTCTCCACACTCAGAACTATGATATATTTGTTAATGCCCTATGTGGCTTTTGCCCTAATTTTAGTAACTTGACTTCTTTATTTCTCATTATTCACTTCATTTGTTCGAATATGGATATATGAATTTTAGTCGATGCACAAACCTTTTGAAATGGTATTCAGTTTAGTATACCACTGTTTTCTGCTAATTCGTTTAGGTTAAGGTTTTGCTGAAGGTCCTCCTGTGTGTTTTTATAAATATCAAAGAGAAGGAAAATAAAGGACGATTTTGTAGTTTTGTCTTCCAGTTTACTATCTTGAAATTTAGTGTCCTCCAAGGATTCAAGAAGAACTAAATGTATTAACACATTATGGTAAGTAGTCCATTTCAAAAAACGTGTTGGAGTGGAGAGAAAGAATGAATGAGATTATAAAACTAACACAGAGAAAATGTAGTAGAATATATTTAAAACACTCATATGGAAAGTTGATGGAAATCTTAATTTATAAAGCAAGAAGTGACATAAAATAACTTCACAGTAAATTAGTTTCTCTAAATTACAAGCTTGTCTTGCCTTATATCAAAGTTCCATCATTTCTATTCCCATAGCAACATGGTATGCCCTGGATTAGTTTTCCATTTTAAATCATAAATCACAACAAACTTTTAGGTTATAATAACGTATTTAATGAGTCTTAGAATTAGACACCAGGTCATGTGACTGAGGTCCTTCTGATATTTCCTCTGACTCTCTTCCATTATGTTAACTGAATAGTCTATAATGTTAGCTCTGACATCTACATATACATAGATGAATTCTGAGGAAAGTATAATACATTCCACTAATGCTGCTATTGTACTCATATGAGGGTCTACAACCACGTTTACCAGAAATAACCCAGCAGTCAGCAAACTTACCATCAGAAGAGAAGAGCAGTTATGTAGGGTTACCACCTGTCCCACTTATAGAGGGACAGTTCGTCTTTGGGCAGTTGTGTCCTGCTAAAAAAGTGTAAAAATGGGAATTGTCTTGAAATTTTAGGACAAAATTATTTCCTATATTTTATGCAATAGTTGCATAAACAGTTATTCTGTATCTGAAACACCTAAATGTTATAATAAACAGAATAAGCAACAAAAATGCTACAAGAATAACATTTTATTTAGGCAAAAAAAGGGAAGTTCTGTCCTTTGTACTGGCAGTGGGTATGTTTTGGCCTGCAAAATCTGATGTTTGTACCAAAAATGTCCCACTTTGGGCATTTAAAAAGGTGGCAACCCTACAGTTATGGGGTATCCCACCTATGTGACTGTCACTCCAATGACAAGTATATATCTCAATATCCATATTATTTCTTGCACTTTCAAGCCCCATCATGCTCAGCCAGTAAGTGAGCCTCTGCATTTAGCTATTAACAACAGGCGAAAGAACACTATAAAAGCCAGCAAATAAACTTGAAATATCGTTTATTATTGTAAGCGCTTTCGGCAAGGGCTTTGCCTCACCTTCCTCAGACAAAAACTAGAAGCATCAATTAATCTGCCTTTTAAAACACTAAATAAACTTGTTAATCAATTACCATTAAATAAAATAATTGTTAACCCTTCAAAACAACAAATGGAAATTCTTAAAACTTTAAATGTTTTGAAATACTCGAGAGCCAAAAGTGCAAAATAGCTACACAAATACAGTACACAAATGTGGAAAATATATAATGAAACATAAAAAATCCACTAAAACAAAATTAAAAAAATAAGCTGAAATGCCTACTGGAAATCACAAGGTATTTCTTACCATAAAACCTACAATCAATCAACCGCCTTTGAGCATTTTTTTCTGGCTATACTACTCAGCAACAGCTCCTTGTGTTCCTGCAGAGTGGTCCTAGCAGCAGAGAACTGAGAAAAGCGACTACTTTCCTGATTTAAGTATTTTTTGCTGTTTTTTACCTGAAATACCTTCTCTTGCTTACCTTGAACAAGCTTAAACTGTTTATTTAACTGTTTGTTGCATTATATATTATCTGCATTTAAAGTTTCATTTAGTCAAAAATTGGTCGAAAGTTGTTTGTTTGTTTGTTAAATTTAACTGTTGAGGCTGCCCACTAAAGTGTGCTAGCCTGTGTAACTGATTTATTACTATTTCCTGCATTTCTGTGTGCTTTCTATCTCAAAAACAAAAAAAAAACAAAAAAATATCCTTGTTTTCCCGCCTCTCCTCGACTCGTTTAGACCAGTATACAGGCTTTGCTGTATTCTGGGCTGTGGTGTAGTTCCTGTGGTGTCCATTGCCTTACTTGGATAGAAGGAAGTTTCTTTGCTCACCAGTGAGAGTGGGGAGCCTTGAGCAGTCTATCTGTCCCTGAAGGAGTGACCTCAGCACAAGAGCTTGTAGTAATTGGTTGTTTTGGACCATTTCTAGCTCTTTTGAACTTCCCTGTTTAAAATCCGCATTTGCACGGCTTTGCGCGTTTGTGCACATAGCGCAGCGCCGGTTAAACAGGGTTAAACTTTTTGTGGCTCCGCCAAGTCTGCTCTTCAAATTTTCCCTTAAGAAAGCTCTACTCTTATAATAATCAGTCTAATCGCTTTATTATAAGCCTAGCACTTGTTCTCAAAACCTCTCTTCTAAGTAAGCACTCGCTAACTAAAGTAAGCACTACATCCACCTACCTTCCCTGTGAGTACCCACTTCCCTTAGAGGCACAGCACTCCCTTATAATATTCTAGCATGTCGAGTGGTAGATTACTGGCATCCTCTCTGGTTCAGCTGGTTAATCTGGGAATCTTGAGACAATGCTACAATTGTCTCATGTACACAGACAACCCTCTGCTCCTCCCAACAAACACAAATACATGTGAGAGATGCAACTATATAGCCAAACTGGAGGCTGAACTCCCTCAACTCAGGACTGGCAAGACCAGACAGGAGGAGAAGGTAACCACACACACACACACACACACACACACCAAACCCAGTCCCACATAGACCTACCACAACTGCAAACCAAACACATAATAACACAAAGACATACTCGGAGGCTCTAACAAAAAAATTACCAAAACAGCAGAGGCTCCCAAAGCAGACACCCAAAAATCCACCACCTCAAAACATAACACATGCATGACATACTTCAATAAATCAGTGTGTCAAACAATCACAGCCCTTAAGGCCAAACACCATGCCTGATACACTAGTAATAGGTGACTCTATAGTCAGACACACTGATGTTCCGCTTACCAAGGAGGGGGTAATGGTGAGCTGCTTATCGGGAGCTAGGATCCGCCACATAACACACGCACTCAGGTCACTCCAAAGCAAGTAAAAATATGACTCCGTCATTGTCCATGCCGGCGTGAATGACCTGAGACGTACCTCCCTGGACTACATGAAAAGAGACATAGAGGAGCTCTCTGATTATGTAGCCCAGGCTGGTATGACCCTGACCCTGAGCAGCATCTTGCCCTCACCAAGAATGATGCCACAATACAAAGACAAGATGATCAGCTTTAGTAATTGGCTCAAATACTGGTGTCATTCCAGGGGGATCCAATGTCTGTCTGCTTGGGATGACATGCTGGACAAGCCACGCTGCTTCGCAAGGGATGGCTTGCATCTGTCACCACTGGGCTTCAGGATATTGGCTAAGGCTCTTGCCTCCCCCATAGTGCCTTTTTTAGGCAAGGCTCAAAAGACAAACCCACCTCCTTAGAAAACAAAAATGGAAAAAAATTAAGGGTAATGCTGCTCAACGCCAGAAGTCTAAATCTCAAGATGCAGGCTCTCAAAGCACTCCTCAGTATGGAGAACATCGATGTCTGTGCAGTAAATGAAACCTGGTTCAAGGCTCCTGAGAGCACCCCAGTGCTACCAGGCTATACCTCCTATCATGCTTTTCGGCCCCAAAACTTGGGCCAAACCAAAAAGGGAGGGGGAGTGTCCATATTCATCAAGGACACCCACACCTCCAGGTTAGTGGCAACACATGAAGCATCAAAGACCATCCAGGTGCAACTAACCATAGACAAAACTGCTATACAACTGGTAGCATGTTACAGACCACCCTCCCAATCTCAGGAACCCCACTCAGCCTTCCTGAAGACATTGGAGGATATGAATGTCTCACCAAACACCATCATATTGGGAGACTTCAACTACCCTAGCATAGACTGGGTGCATTATTCTAGCCCAAACACCCTAGCCCAAAGGTTCCTGGAATTCATAAATTCAAATGCAATGGAACATCTAGTCACCTCTCCCACAAGGGGAGATAATATACTAGACCTGATCATCACAAACATGGGGACAAAGTGCTCCACACTGGAAGTATACCCCTCACTAGTGAGATCTGACCACAAACTAATCACCCTGGATATACATATCCCACCTCCACCCCCAACACAAAAGACTACAGTGAAAAACTTCTCAAAAGCCGACTTTACACTTCTTAAAACTGAGATGGTATCCTTTAAGCCCACCGGGCCAGTGGAAACCACATCCCACAATGCAGAATCCTTCCCAAATGCTTTCTACGGACATCTCCAAGAATGCATGGATCATGCAATCCCAAATAAAACTAAGACCCTCTCCACCAAGGGCAAGCATCCCGTCTGGTGGACCCCAGCCATAAACAAATTGTATAACAAAAGAAGGAAGCTACTGCACGACAGAGCAAAATCCCATAAAGAGAAGGCATCTCTGATCAGCACTAGTAGAAAGCTACGTTCTCTCATAAAAACATCCAAGGCCAACTTTGAGAGAAAAATCGCTATGGACACTAAAGATAACCACAAGGCCTTCTTCAGCTATGTTAGAAACCTGGGTGGAAACCCTCAGATATGTTAGTTCACAATGACAAAAAATACACTGAACCCACAGATATTGACAACATTCTGGCAGACAGGTTCAGTGCAAATTTCTCCCCTCCTTCATCCCCAAAAGAAGAAATACTTATCCCAGCTGAATGTAACCTCCCTGTCATCTCAGATGTCCAGGTGAGAACCGCCCTCAGCAAAGCTAAAAACACAGCATCAATGGGACCTGACGTGAACTCCAAGAGGAGCTAAATCCGCACATAAAAATGCTTTTTAACCTTAGCCTTACTACAGGATATGTACCTGAAAACTGGCGTACAGCAACAGTAGTCCCACTCCACAAAGGAGGCACCTCTACAGACCCTGGTAACTACCACCCCATAAGCTTAACCAGCCTGGCCTGCAAAGCTATGGAAAGAATCATTATGGAACTCATAAACAGAGACATTGGGGACTTACAGACACTTGATCCCACCCAGTTCGGCTTTGTAAAGGGCAGATCCTGCCTTTTGAACCTGGTTGACTTTTTCAAAACAGTCACTAGAGCCATTGACGAGGGCAAAGCAGTCCATACAGCCTACCTGGACTTGGCTAAAGCTTTCGACACATTACCCCACTCTGGCATCATAGACAAGCTCAACAGCTTAAATGTAAATCCATATGTCACAAGATGGGTGGCAAACTAGCTAAAGGATAGAACCCATAAAGTCAAAATTGCTGGAGCCATGTCAGACTCAAAGCCAGTGACAAGTGGTGTCCCACAGGGCTCTGTCCTGGGACCCCCCTCTTGTTCGGCATTTATTTCTCAGATGTGAAAGCAAACATGGGAGGGTTGTGGCTGACAAAGTTTGCAGATGACTGCAAACTAGGCGCCATAGTCGATACACCAGCTGACACATACATCCTACAGAAAGGCCTCACTGAAATGGACAACTGGGGCCGGAGTCATGGCCTTAAACTAAATGCCAAAAAATGTATAGTCATCCCCTTTGGGAAAAACAAAGTGCCCACAAATTATCACATAGGCGGTAACCCACTGAGTACAGAAAAAGTAATCAGAGACCTGGGGACCCAAGTTGATAGTGACCTCTCATTTGACACCCACATTGCCAAAGTGGTTAAAAAGACTTTCTACCTTGTCCACCTTATCATTAAGGGATTCACATCCAGATCAAAAGAGGTCATTGTGCCCCTGCACTCCTCCCTTATCAGGCCCATGATTGAGTACAATGCCCCATTTGGTATGTACCTCACCCGGCACTTGCAACAGCTAGAGAGACCCCAAAAGTACCTCACCAAGAGGATCAAGGGTCTCCAACATATGTCATATGCTGCCAGACTAAAGAAACTCCAACTCTATTCAGTAGGTGATCTGTGCCTGACGTACAAGGTCATGTCCAATCAGGAATTGATGGACATGCTCCACCTCAAAAAATCCAAATCCATCAGAACCACGAGAGCTAAAGATTTAAACCTCAGCAGAAATATGAATAGGACATGCTGGAGGGACAGATTCATAACTCAGAGGCTTCCCATACTCTGGAACAGAATCCCAGGTCATGTTAGGCAGAGCCCCTCACTGACTCTCTTCAAGAGAAATCTTGACGAGTGGATGGGTGATCGTAGGTTTACCCCAGGGGTCATCTCTGTGTCACTACTAGACAGAGGCACAGTAAACTAATTCTATTATGTAAGGGAGTCTTCACTGTGTCACTACTAGACAGAGGCACAGTATTCTAAATCTATTCTGTACACTTTTGTACCATTACATGGGGTGGCGAAAGCCACATCACTATGGCTAGGCTTATAAATGCCCCAGGGCAGATAGCCTAGTACCAAACTATGAAACTATGAAACAGTCATTTAGATGAAGCCTGGCTTCTTTTAAAGCCACTTGCCATAAGAAAGTGATTACAGATAGATTACAATTCTTTAGACTATGTCGGTCAGGGAAAATTATTCTTCCAAAACTGCAAGTAAAAGGTTCAAGTGTGTCACATCTCATTTCTTCAGTGAATGCCCTGAGTTCTTCAGAGTGTTTAGAAAATGAGGAACTTCCCATGTGAGTGATATTTTGTGAGGTGGGCATGATATCTGGATGAGCATGGTTACATTTTCCTTTCAGTCTGTCCAGGACATTGTGCATCTAATCAACATCTGTTTGAATATGATATGACAAATGACTAATTGAAGGCACATTTTTCAACTGAAAAAAGTTAGTCTCTACTTATAAAAAAGATCTCTTCATAAAGAGTTGGGCTGTGAAGTCTACAGGATATGGAAAAGGAGATGAGCATAGTGCATAACTCTCAAGTGTACCTCATTATGAGAAAAGTTCCTAGTTTAAGGTTTTTAAAAGTTCATGTTCTTTAAAGTTCCACATTGAAAGGGTCTGTCACACATTCAGTGTTAGCAAATTTTTAACTGATATTCATGGTAAATAGAACTGAATCATACTAATTTCTTAAAATAACTTATATAAGTAAAACATACCACATTTTAGCCATCCTATGAGCTTCCTAGTTGAAGTTGTTATTACGCTGTTAGTAAGTGTTCCACATTTTGACGATTTGTCCCACATTATGAGAGGTAGTGTTCCTCATTTTGGAGATGGTGTGTTGAGAGCTATGGCATAATGACCTTATAATGTGCATGTCTTCATGGATAGAAATTCTGCATTTTTATGCAATGTTGCTGTGAAGACTGGGTGAAAAGACATGAAGGCTGCCAGCCTAGCCATATAGAATTTTGGAGATAGTTCTGTCAACTGTAACTATTAATGTAAACCACAGGCTTGTTGTCTTAAATAGTAAAAATAGTGTTGCAAGTGAAACTAAAAAAAATGTAACAACAGTGCACTCTTCTGACCAAGTAAAGCATGATGTGACCCTTTGATGTAAACACGGCTCTGGCCGGTCTAGATGAAGGAATTCTTTGTATTGTTTTAAGGCCAGAGTTAATAGCCAGAATTTGCATGCATAAATGCCCTTTATTGCTCTGGTTTCTGCCCAGAGGTGAAGAATGTAAATGTAGTTTCTGTTATCCTGGGAACACAGTTAAGTGTGAAGAATGATGTAATGTGAACCAGGAATGCGATTTTAAAAATAGAGAGAATCAGAGAGCATTAAGCATTTTTGTCTTAACATTCCAACTCATCAACACTGTCTTGCTCTATATGTAGGTTTATCTTAGAATTGTGTTTTCTCTTAAAAATAGCTAGAAACTAGAAAGATTAGACTGTGTTTTTCTGTGATGCCAGAACTGTACTACTGAATTATTTTAAGTATTTCTCTGTGATCTCTGAACTCTTGACTAGCACTGTGTAGTAAAAAGTATTGTCTTCTGTTTTGACTGTTATTAAATATATTTAAACCCTTTCAACTGTGGATGTTTTTGTAGACATAATTTAAGCTCTTTAGAGTACTTGCATGTCTTTGGTAAATTGTACAAAGCCACTTCAATAGCTTTAGCCCTGGGCTATACTACCAATTTTATAATAATATTGCACAATAATAACTGGACACCATTTTAAGGGCCTTTGAGTAGTTGATAAATATTAGTGGGTGGTGGCAACTGGTACTACCATATAGTCTGGGAAAAAGGGGCATAGCTGGAGAACCTGTGCCAGCCTTCTCCAGGAGTATCTGTGTGGTTGTATAAACTCTTCTCAAAGTGTGTGTGTGTGTGTGTGTGTGTGTGTGTGTGTGTGTGTGTGTGTGTGTGTGTGTGTGTGTGTGTGTGTGTGTGTGTGAGCTACTTGAGCAGGGACACGAAGCAGTGGTTGGGCAGAGAGGATGCTGGAGGTTTTTAGCTTGCCCACTAGGCTGAGATCTGGACCATATAGTTGTGCCAGTGGGGAGTCTTATTGGGGACCTGGAAAGCAAGGGAGCGACCAGCCTTGGACTGACTGTGATCTCTGTGTGCTCTTAAGGGAAATTGCACTTTACTGTGTGTATTTGTTGTCCTTTCCTCCTATATGAGACACCCCTCACTGGTGTTAGTGGTGAGGATTGAGGCCCCTTGATTGCTGGGCCTGGGCACAGGCATCACATATTAATTGGTGGCAGTAGTGGAATATCCATACCACATATTAATTGGTTGGCAAATACTAATTGGCTTGTAGTGGTGTGGGTAGAGTGAATTCCTGTAGCTTGTGTAGAGTGAGCTCTGAAGGTGTTTTGTACTCTAAATCAGCCACGCAGTGAATACTCAGCTCAGATCACAATTGTTTTCTTTTTTTTTGTTAGTTTAGTTAGTCAGGGTGAGCAGGCAGCATGTCAGCAGAGGAGTATGGAAAGCTGACAAGGAGCAAGCTGGCTGAGGTGTGCCAAGCTAGGAAACTAGTGCATGGAAACCTGACTAAGGCAGACCTGATTGCAGCCTTGATTACAGCTGCATCAGAAAACAGCAGCCAGGAGGACAATCAGACTGGCAGTAGAGATATAATACCTTTGGAGAATGGACAGCTCAACCTTTCCGCAGAGGACTTAAAAATCCATCGGGAGCTAATCAGACTTGAGTTGGAGGCCAGGCATTTGGAGATAGAAGCAGCTGGGAGACTGAGGAGTCTACAGGCTGAGGAGAATGAGAAACTGCTACACCTGGAAAAGGAGCGACAGAGGAAGCATGACAAGGAAATGCTGACTCTTCGCCAGTGTCATGGAGGTAATGGGGAAGGGAGTAACTGGACTCCAGAAGCACAAAAGGTCAGTAAATTCCTTCCACAGTTTAAAGAGTGGGATAATTTTGAGAGTTTTATTCATATGTTTGAGAGGTTATGCAAACAGTATTGTTTTGACCAAAGGCTCTGGGTATGGCTCCGCTCCTGACCCCCTTACTCCATGATAAAGCTGTAACTGTTTTGTCAAAAATGTCTGATGCATGTTTTGACTATACTGCTGTTAAAAATCACTTGTTAGAATTGTTTAAGTTAACACCTGAAACGTATAGGAAAAAGTTTCATGAGCATATTTGCAAGGCAGATGAAAGTGTGTGTGAATATGTTGCTGAACTGAGCACTTATTTTCATAGGTGGGTGAGTGGATGTCAGGTCACCACTTCTGAAAGGGCTGTCAGACCTTTTGTTGGGGGAACAAGCCTTTAGCACTTTGCTGCCCGAGGACATGAGGATCTGGTTAGCTGATAGACAATGTGCCACTTCGGATGGGTTGGGGAAGAAGGGTGACCTATACCTGGCAAGCAGGGTAGCCCTGCACAGGAAAGGGACCCCGTACTGCTTATGGGTCTAAAGGAACCCATGGTGGGCAGCACAGAGTGCCCCAACAGAATCTGCCGGTAGCAGCAGAAGCCACTAGTCCAGGTACATGTCCAGGAGCTAGGGTTAAATGTTTTGAATGCAACCAATGGGGCCATGTGGCATACAGGTGTCCATGGAGGCAAGGTGGGAAACAAAAGGTGAGGGAGCTAGTAAGTGGGAGAGACAAAATGCCAATAGTAGGTTGTCTTGGGACAACAAGGGTACCAAACTACCATACTGCAGATGTCCTGATAGGGAAGGATTTGGATGAGACAGTACCATGTGTTTGTGCAGTCAGACTAGGAGACAAGCATGATGGTCTGGTAGCCTGGGGGAGACCCAAACAGACTGCATACTTGCAGCCAGGACTGGTGAGTTGGTTACTTCAGGGAGAGAGCTATCCTGTAGCAGTGAGACTGAAGGTGAGCCATAGTTGTTTGGGGTACTGATGTTCCCTGGGATAGAGTGACTGCAAAGGTAGAGGTGAGTAGTAGTACCCAGGTTGACAGTGAGGCACCACTGCCAGAGGATGCCAGACTTCCTGTGGAAGGGGAGCTGGGAAGGGTTACAAGGAGAGAGTTGAGACAGGCTCAGCTGTCAGACCCTACATTGCAAGGCCTGTGGCAGGTAGCTAGGGAGGCACCTGATTCTCAAGGAAGGGAAGAATCTGTATACTAGGACAATGGGTTACTATACAGAGAGTGGACCCCTAAAGGAGGGCTAGAAGGTGAGAGAGTACAGCAGTTGGTAGTGCCTAGAGCCTACCATCTTTTGCTTCTAGCCATAGCCCATGATATTCCCTTTGCAGGTCATATGGGCATAAAACGTACAAAGAGGTGTATTATGCAGAACTTCTATTGACCTGGAATTTCCAGAGATGTAACAGGGTACTGCAGGACCTGTGAGCAGTGCCAAATGGTAGGCAAGGCAGGAGACAAGGTGAGAGCTCCTTTGATATTTTTGCCTGTGATTGAGGAGCCATTTCAGAGGGTAGCTATGGATATTGAGGATCTTCTGAGAATCCCACATTCCACAGGGAAAAAGTATATCCTAGTGGTAGTGGATTATGCTACATGATACCATGAGGCAGTGGCTTTGTTCTCCATTGAGGCAGAGAAGGTGGCAAATGCTTTGTTAGATATTTTCAGCAGGGTAGGTTTCACAACAGAAATACTGACTGACAGAGGTGCCAATTTCATATCAGACCTACTGGCTTGTCTGTGGACGTCCTGTGGGGTGAATCACATGAAGACCACCCCCTACTATCCCCAGAGTAATGGTCTTGTTGAGAGGTTAAACTCTACAATCAAGTCCATGCTATGGGCATTTGCAGATCAGTTTAAGAGGGAGTGGGACGAATATTTTCCCAATCTGTTGTTGGCTTACAGAGAGGGTCCCCAGGAATCCACAGGGTTTTCACCATTTGAGTTGCTGTATGGGCATAGGTTGAGAGGACCTCTAAATTTAATTTAAGATGAGTGGGAAGGTGAGTGCTGTTGTGGCATATGTCCTAAACCTCAGGACAAGGCTCAGAGAACTCATGGGCTTGGCCCAGGAGAACCTGGCAGAAACCCAACAACAGAAAAAGGTGTGGTATGACAGGAATGCTCAAGTAGAGGGTATGATGTGGGGCAGCAGTTAATGGTTCTCATTCCTATCAGACACAACAAGCTGCAAGCAGCTTGGGAGGGACCCTACAAGGTGGTGAGAAAGGTGAGTGATGTTAAATACATGGTGGAACTGCTAGGAAGAAGGCAGGGGCACAAATTGTGCCATGTTAACATGATAAAATCTTACCAAGATAGGGAGGCCCTTGTGCTGAGCATTTGCAGTGGATTGCAGAAGGACTCTGAGGGAGATCTGGTGACTGATCTCTTCAGTGAGACTCAAGCTGACACCTCAGTGGAAGGGGAAGCAATGTCCCAGCATTTATCTCCTACCCAGGTTCAAGAAATCCGAGCAGTGTTGCAGGAGTTTGGAGACATGTTCACTGAGAAACCAGGGTGCACCCACCTGGGGAAGCACCAGGTGGATACAGCACCCCAAAGGCCTATTAGGCAGGCTCCTTATAGAGTGCGTGAGAGAGTCAAACAGACTCTGAAGGAGGAGGTACAGGAGATCTTAGAATTAGGGGTGATTCAAGAGTCCAACAATCCCTGGGCCTCCCCAGTGGTGCTGGTGCCAAAGAAGGATGGCAGCACCGGGTTCTGTGTGGACTACAGGAAATTAAATAGTCACACAGAGTCAGATGCTTACCTCATGCCTAGGACAGATGAGGCCCTAGAAAAGCTGGGTGGGGCTAAGTATCTTACAACCATTGATCTTACCAAGAGTTACTGGCAGGTACCCTTGACTCCCAGTGCTAGAGAGAAGTCAGCCTTTGTGACTCCCTTTGACTTGTATGGGTTCACAAAGATGCCCTTTGGGATGAAGAATGCCCCAGAAACTTTCAAGGGGCTGGTAGATTGTATCCTAGCAGGAGCAAAGGGGTTTGCCCTTTCTTACCTAGACAATATTGCCATCTACAGCCATTCCTGGCCAGAACGCCTTCAGCATGTCAGGGAGGTGCTGGGCAGACTACAGAGGGCAGGGTTGACCATTAAACTGAGCAAATGTCAAGTGGGTATGGCAGAGGTCTCCTACATAGGACATAGAGTGTGGAGTGGTAAGATAAGGCCAGAGTGGAAGCCATTCAGGGATGGCCTGCACCTGTTACTAAAAAGCAGGTGAGGGCATTTTTAGGGACAGCAGGGTACTACAGAAAGTTTGTCCCCAGTTATAGTACCATAGCTGCTCCCCTCACAGACCTGACAAAAAAGAACAGGCCAGATAAGGTAGTGTGAACCCCAGCATGTGAGCAGGCATTCCAGAAGCTTAAAGAAGCTTTGGGAGGCCCCTTGTGTTAGCCACTCCAGATTACAGCAAATAATTTGTTGTGCAGGTGGATGCTTCAAACCATGGGATGGGGGTTGTACTTAGCCAGATTTCTTCAGAGGGGGAAGAGCACCCAGTGGTTTATCTCAGTCATAGGCACCAAACCAGGGAGGAATGCTATGCAGCTGTAGAAGAGGAATGTCTAGCCATAGTGTGGGCACTGCAGAAACTTCAGCCTTATCTGTATGGAAGGAAATTCACTGTTATGACAGATCACAACCCCCCTAACATGGTTAAACAGAGCCAGCCAGCAAAATGCCAAGTTGCTAAGATGGAGCCTAGGGTTGCAAGCATATGATATGCCCGTGCAGCACTGCAGTGGGATTAGCAATGCCAATACAGATGGGCTCTCAAGACAGGGGATGGGGTAAGGTATACTCAGACAGACCTAACTCCCTCAAGCAGCGTTTCTCAAGGGTCACTTGAAAAACTAGCTTGAGTTCTCGAGGGGGAAGATATGTGAAGAATGGGTGAAGACAGATGAAGGCTGCCAGCCTAGCCAGATATAATTTTGGATATAATTCTGTCATCTGTAAATATTAATGTAAACCACAGGCTTGTTGTCTTAAATAGTAAAAATAGTGTTACATGTGGAACTGAAACAAAATGTAACAACAGTGCACTCTGCTGACCAAGTAAAGCATGTTGTGACCCTTTGATGTAAACACATCTCCGGCCGGTCTAGATGAAGGAATTCTTGCTACTGTTTTATAGACAGAGTTAATGGCCAGAATTTGCATGCATAAATGTCCTTTATTGCTCTGGTTTCTGCCCAGAGGTGAAGAATGTAAATGTAGTTTCTGTTAGCCTGGGAAACCAGGGAAGTGTGAAGAATGATGTAATGTAAACCAGGAATGTGATTTTAAAAACAGAGAATCAGAGAGCATTAAGCATTTTTGTCTTGACCATCCAGCTCATCAGCACTGTCTTGCTCTATATTTAAGTTTATCTTAGACTTGTGTTTTCTCTTAGAAATAGCTAGAAACTAGAAAGATTAAACTAAGTGTATTTTTATGATGTTAGAACTGTACTACTGAATTATTTTAAGTGTTTCTCACGATCTCTGAACTCTTGACTAGCACTGTGTAAGTATTGTCTTGTCTTTTGACTATTTGTTATTAAATATTTTTAAACCCTTTCAACTGTGACTGCTTTAGTAGAGATAATTTAAGCTCTTTAGAGTACTCGCATGCTTTTGGTAAATTGTACAAAGCCACTTCAATAGCTTTAGCTTTGGGCTATACTACCAATTATATAATAATATTGCACAGTAATAATTGGACACCCTTTTAATGGCCTTTGAGTAGCTGATAAATATTAGTGGGTGGTGGCAGCTGGTACTACTGTATAGTCTGAGAAAAAAGTGCACAGCTGGAGAACCTGTGCCAGCCTTCCCCAGGAGTGTCTGTGTGGTTGTATAAACTCCCAGGAGTGTCTGTGTGGTTGTATAAACTCTTCTCAAAGTGTGAGTGAGTGTGTGTGTGTGTGTGTGTGTGTGTGTGTGTGTGTGTGTGTGTGTGTGTGTGTGTGTGTGTGTGTGTGTGTGTGTGTGTCAGCTACTTGGACAGGGACACAAAGCAGTCATTGGACAGAGAGGGTGCTGGAGGTTTTTAACTTGCTCACTAGGCTGAGATCTGGACCCTATAGCTGTGAAAGTGGGGAGTCTTATTGAGGACCTGGAGAGCAAAGGAGTGACCAGCCTCGGACTAACTGTGATCTCTGTTTCCTCTTAAGGGAAATTGCACTTTACTGTGTGTATTTGTTATCCTTTCCTCCTTTATGAGATGCCCCTCACTTGTGTTAGTGGTGAGGATTGAGGCTTCTTGATTGCTGGGCTAGGGCACGGGCGTCATAGTTGCCAATAGACAACTTACTGTATATAATACTTTGGTGAACTATGTTTTTTACCCGAAAGGCCAAGTGTCTTATTTTTTTCTTTTTAGCTTCTGCCTTATTCTTTCTGTCTCTTTTAGAGACTCACCAAAGCAAAGAAACTTTGAAAATAGAACAAAGACATAAGTGCTTTCTTTAATGTATCCTCTGTTGTACTCTGTTCAAAGTCAAATGCTCCATGAAGAAAAAAGAAAAGGAGAGCCCTTGTTCCATCAAACTTTCTTACAATTTTAAGTGCTTTCTGTTTTTATCCCACTTGTATGGTAACGCTTGGATTTCTTGACTTATCTAAAATTCAGATGCCCCACTTGTGTTTTCATTTTATATATATATATATATATATATATATATATATATATATATATATATATATATATCTGCCTTCCTATGAAAATCCATTCATCTCATAATAGCTCTCTCCCCGTCTCTCTCAGTGCTTGAGGTTCACTGCCTGTACCTATCTTATGTTTATCATTTCCTAACTTCTCACTCTCACTAGCATTATTCTTGTGATTCTCAGACTTCTTACAGCTCTTGAGAAGTACTCCACCCATCCGCCTCATTTCCTACTTTTATGTTATACTCCCTATCAGCATCTCACACACACAGTCCCATCCTCTAATCTTTTCATTAAATAAAGTCTGTTTGATCCAAGGATTGTCTGCTTTATTTTGGTACATCTCATCTCCTTCACCTTACAGTTACACCCTATTTGTAAATGTTATATGTTAATTTTATACAACTATTGTGTTACTCCATTGTCATTTTCTATTTCATATGTACTATAACAAATTATTGCTAATTTATATTACAGAAGTCAGAACACTATTTTTCCAGTCAAATCCCAAAAGTCCATGACTGTTATAACTTTAAAAAATGCTCCTTCATTTTCTCCATATGCAGTCATTATGAAGACATAAATTTTCTGTTTTTACATTTTTGATGTGCCTTTTATGAAGGAATTGGTTTTCTCACTTGGTGTCACCTAAGTGACAGACTAGAACCACCTCTAATTTTCCTAAATTGGTGAACTGGGAAAAGCTACTCACTTCCAAAGCTCCCTGGCTAGCGTATACAACTACATGTGCCACTATTTGAACTGGGTTCTTCTGTATCACAGTCAGAGATCTATCTCTCTGTACCCCACAGCTGAGGAGTTAGGCTGCTTGTTATCTTTTTCACGTCTAATACTTTTCTGAAACATCCTCTTATTTGCATTTTAGAAGTATAATCAACAACGTGTCCTTCTGTTTTGGAGCTATATTAAAAAAAAAAAAAATGTATATAAAGACAAGCATAAATCCTTATCAGATTAATCAAATTCCCATGACAAACATTTTACACCCAAATAATATACTATGTTTTAACAGATATAAGTAAAACATAAGAGTAATCGGAAAAAAAAACACAATATTTTCCACAACATTTTTGGTTTCTGATAAGTAGTCATTTTGTCATAATAACAAACAGTTCATCAAATAATTTTCCTCAGCCTCCATTTACCTGCTGTGTAACCCTGAGCAACTCATTTAACCTGACAATGTCCTCAGGCTAAGTCTGAACATCAATACTCCACCCTTGTTAACAATTACAAACATGCAAAACAAACAATCAAACTAACAAACAAACAAAACAGAGTCATCTATCATTTTTTGTGACTTTACCATCCTGAAATTGAAATGTCCTTTTATTACTAAAATAAATGCAACCAACTTGCTTATTTTTTCTACACCTTTTCATTTCAACATATTAGCCTGTAAGTCAACACCCTTGAGGTTGGTCTCAACTGTATCCATCACATGATAGTCAAATTCATCATCCTTTGCTACTGAGAGTGGATCATCAGTATAATTTGATCTTAAAGGTTAGAATACATCATAGAATTTCTCCATTTCTAGTGCTGACTTCACTTCTTTATTGTACATATAATTACATTTGTTACTAATCTTAAAACAATGTGGTTTACCAGACAGACTTGCTTTGTACAGTTATGCATGGTTATGTTTTTCTTACACCATTTTATACATATAACCTTTGATGAATACTATAGGTTACTTCAAAAATGTTAGAGTTATCCGCTAAATAGTATTTCCTCATAATGGATACACTAGACAATCTCAAAGTACTGAAATGTTGAATTTCAGTACTTTGAGACCGAATATTTGAAATTGCAGTTATGAAAAGCTGCACAATGTCAAATGCAGAAATGTCAAATCTGCCATTGTGGTATCGCATTCGTGACGTGTGGTTTGTGGATTTATCTGGGGTTTCAGGTAAGTGGTGTTTGTATAAGGTTATTGGGTAGGGGTTTTAGTGTGTGTGAGTGTGTGTAGTGGTGTGCTTTGTGTGTTTGTGTGTTTAGTGCGACCTCAGAGTTAGTATATATAAGTAGGGGGGGTGTAGAGGTGCAGCCCCCCACATGGGGGGTGCAGGGGGGCTTACCCCCTGCTTGTAGGTAGGGTAGGTGTGTTTGTGTGTTATGTTGTGCTTGTGTGTGTTGTTTTGTTTGTTTTACTGTAGTTAGGTAGGTGTATGTGTGTGTTTATGTGCTGGTGTGTGTGTGTGTGTGTGTGTGTGTGTGTGTGTGTGTGTGTGTGTGTGTGTGTGTGTGTATGGTCACAATTGTGCTATTCGCGGTTTTGGATGTTCGGGTATGTGGGTTTTCGACTATTCAGTCTCGAAATACTGAAATTCGACATTTCAGTATTTCGAGATTGTCTAGTGAATCCCCTCATAATACCTCAGATAACATAAGAAACCACAAGGTCACAAGTTTTATAAATATTATACCAAGTCATTCTTCCTACCCTTTCTCACACATAATTATGTCTACTATCATCATCAATTAAAAAAATACAGATTTTTTTTTTATTTCCAAATACTGTATATCACTTTTCCCAGAATATTATTGAAAATACCATAAATTATAATATGAGTTATTCGGTGCTACTGATGTCCAATTAGTAAGGTACCTCTTATGTTTCTTCCATACAAACCACGTACAGCATGTGTTCAAATCCTCATATGGCATTCCTTCTAAAACAAACATATTTATATGAAATATATAGTTCATTTCAGTGCATACTAATACAATATAATGTAGTAAAATCATTAATAATCTCTGCATTTCGTTCATACTAATTTTATTATCCAGAATGTCTTTCTGTTTCATTGGTAAGTGTACAATAATCTTTGGTTGTATATATCTTTGTTAATTGCTTATCTGCACAATTCTTTCTCAATTCTATTTTAAAACAAACTTCAAATGTATTCCTTCATACATCATTCACATAGTTTAACAAAAAAAAAAAAAACTCAGTAGCAGTCTGCTCCTCTTTTCAGTATTTCCTATTATATTTTTGCATAGTATGTCAGTCACACTTCTTCCCTTTATTTAACGTAAGTAAATATTCCTCCTTCTGAAAAACAAGCTCAATCCTTCCTTTCCAAAGGCACTTGCATGTCTAAGTTTTTCTTTCCTTTTCTGCCTCCTTCTATGCATTTCCTAAGTGTACTATGTTCCCTGTATTCTTCCACCATTTTAACTTTGCATTCTGTCATCACAACTTGTAGTTCTCATTAAAGGAGTAAAGAACTAGATGAGCTTGTCATAAAGGTTCCACTGTGAATTGACAAAAGTGAACACATTGAGGACCAGAATCCCCAAACTACATTGGTTAAACAAAACTGACAAAAACTCCTTATGTGTTTTTGCAGGGGAAAGCTCCCTTGCACCCCCACACCTCCAACTTATATATACCAGCTCCATGGTCACACCAACTCAAAAAGGGGTAAAATTCCTCCCAAAAGGGAATCACTTTGAATACAACTCACAGACCGTGATTTCCTATGGAAGAACCCCTATTATTGGTGAGTTGAACCTTGGGAAATTGACGTTTGAGCATTCAGTCTTCATCCACCAGTAGGTTAACCTCAGACATTTTCTAGTATACTTTCTTCACATATAGCATTCACTAGCAGTTGATTAACTTTTCTTTTCAAATCGAATGTTTATACCTAAACCAAAAAAGAATGTTCTACCAGTTGATCTGAAAATAATTTTAAACTTTATAACAACTTTTCATTTCACTAAAAGAATTACTACAACATTTACAATCAGTTTCAGTTTGCAATTCTAATCCCATTTTTATGTAAAAATGAGCACTCTTATACACAATACTCTATACCAGCTTTATATTCAGTATCTTTCATTAGTGAAATGTTATAATCCAAATTTCTCCTGATATTTTGAAAAAGACACTGCAAAGATAAGCAAGTCATCTAAATATGGAAAAATGCAGATACCCTGCAATGATCTGTAATTGGAACTAGACACTTTGTGAGCACGCATGATGCAGTGGATAATCCAAAGTAAGGCAGAGAACTGATAATGGGTTCCACACACACAAAACCTTAAGAAACATTTAAATTAATTCTGTTGAGATTGTTTATTCTGTATTCTGCTTAAACTGCATGAGGAGAAAGAAAGTACCTTGGACAATTTGGAAAATGAAAGCTAAAAAATTTTAGAGATTCCCCTGAATCAGCTTGCCCCTGTCATCACACTTTTTGATCACATCTGCAGCAGAGGGGCCAAGCACTAAATCTCCATCCAAGGGAGAATTTAAAAAACTATTTTTTTACATCACCTGGGAGGTCCTGAGAATGCACCCAAGCAAGCCTCCTTAAAACAGTACCCATGGCCATAGCCCTGGAAGAAATCTCAACAGAGTCATATACATTCTCTGCAAACAATGAGTAGTGACCTGTGCAACAGAAGAACCTAAGTTATTTAAAGCAGATTTTTCTTCATAAGAGGAAACTGTTGATAAAACATTCTTCATACTTTCACAATTTGTCTGAAGAAATGTTAATGTATGAGCTTGACAATTTAAAATTCTGACAATTAAAACTACAGAAGAATAAACTTTTTTCCCCACACCTATCCATAATTTTCTCTTCCTTATTAGAAAGAGTAGGATTGGAATTAACTAAGTGCTCAGCAGCAGTGGAGACAGCTAAGGCTACGGCTGCCTGGTTAGGATGGGAATCGTGTATAAAAGTTTAAAAGACAGAGGAACATAACATATTTTATCTCCTTTTCAGGGACAGGTAGCTGACTATCAGGACAATTTCGGGCAGTATGACACACATCCTCTAAAGCATAACAGGAGGAATCTATGTAGGTTCTAGAAAATCCTTTTCTAATAACTCAGAGTATTTTGTGAGGGACTAAGAAACCTCAGTGTTCTCCCACTGAATACACTGGAGTGTTAGCAATATTTCAGAACAAGAGAACCCACCCATAGGGAGACTCAGAAACTGAGTTGTCCTCTGAGTCTGAAACAGATATCTGAGGGCAAAATCCTGAACTTGTCCTTGTATCTTCCTGTTCAGATTCAGAATATTGAATCTATTTAGAAAAAAGAGGAATCCATATTTCTTTTACCAGAAACTACTTTAAAAGAAGGATCAATAGCGTGAATTAAACCCTGAGCTAGTCCCAGTAAACTACTACTATCCAGAGAAATTTGAGGAGGAGAAGATACATGCTTGGTTTTCTGTTTCATTTTGACAGGAAAAATGGAGCCAAATGTCTTACTAATGACTGCTGCAGCTACCCCAGGGATGGGCACAGCATTCTGACAAAACAGGGAAACTATCCTTGTTCCCTCTCCCAGGGCCAACAAGAGTGGCTCTCCCTTGCCCACTGAATGTACTCATTTCTTTTTTATCACAGGTGACCAGAGGGGTTGGTGTCTGTCCCCTTCACAACCCACTATCAGTGTCTGTTCAGAATCTAATGATGATGGTGACCAAAGTGAGGCACATGTAGGGGTTGTTGGGGTTGAATCTGTCACAGAGGTTCACATCCCTCTTCTGACCTCATTATCACCATAAAGAGTCAGTATGCCTGTGCATACCCAGTCCCCTGAGGCCACAGATATTGGGCAGTCATACTGATATTGAACAAGAAAGCATGGCCACTATGGCTGCAGTGAGTGTCGATACTGGCCATAGTCCAAAGAGCTGGTGAGGTTCCACACAGGCAGATTGATAGGGATGCTCATAGGAAGCCTGCTGTCCCTCCACCACCTGTTGCAGGTGTCTCACCACATGTTACTCGGCATATGTTTAGAGCCATCATGCAGGCATAGGCGTGTTCTGAAAGGAACGCCAGATGATTGTTCAGGGTTATGGATGCAGCACAGTCTGACATCTGTGACTGCCTCCACCTCATTGCTGATACCCTGGATTGGTTGACTGGTTCAATGGAAAGGCAGTGGTCTAAGACAGATTGCAAACTATCTGTCTTGGAATGTACATTGTCTGTGATGGAAAGTCTAGTTGGAGTTGAGTGTCAGATTCATGGATGTAGCTCAGCAACTACATCAGCTGAGAGCCCATGTGGCTGTGCACAATTATGCTCCTATAGTGGCAGTACATCCAGCACTCCAGAGGGGAGTGTGCTGTCCACAACAAGATGGCCATGGGCTCATGGTCCTGGGCATTTCCGTGGGGGACATGGAAGTGTGCTTCACATGGATGGGGAGCCTGTTACATATAGGGTGTAGTCTCTGGGTTGCATACTTGTCTCTCCAGCATGTCCTATTCATACCACAGTCAAGGTGTAAGTCTGTAGAACAGGTAATTCTTGTGGTAGTCCTTTCCTGGATATGCAGGCGGTACACAGTGGGATCTGACACCTCCCTGTATGGCAGCCATATACCTCCCCTCCAAAGCATGTAAGAAACAGAATACACAATTGCAGCCTTGACACAGTCTACATGGGACATGTTATGTGCACTATGTATTGGTTTACTGTGGAACCTATGTAGCTGTTACAGTTGTCAGATGTGCCTGTGTAGTTATATACCAAAGGTGGGATTGCTTTCAATGATAGGTGTGAAGAGTGCCAAATACAGTGTTACAATGACATTCTGGGATTTAGATGCCATACAATTCTCTAGTGGCTATGCAACATTGAATGAAACACCACTGCTTACCTCCCCATGAAAGTCAAAGGCTAGATCACTCTCAGTGCCTATAAGTCCCTGACTACTGGGTAAACTGTTGGAGGTGAGTGGACACTATGATATGAACCAGGGGTGGATGACTTCCCAAATGATAGTATTGTGCATTCCTTGGCATTTAGTAATTGTCAATGCCAACAACTGACTTTGTGTGTCAGCCCATCCTGGTTAACTGTTGACTCTAATCAGGATTCAGTGACAGCTCCTAATTTGCAATTATCTGCAAATGTAGTCAGTCTGAGGTCACAGACAGTGGCCATGACTGCAGAGAAGGGAATGTCTAGAGGGGTATTCCCAGGAATGATTTGTCAGGGAAATCCACTAGTGACTGGTCTCATTGTAGCGGTGGACTACCCAATGCTATCATCCTGGATAATGACTGTCAGACACTTGGCTATCCACCAGCTGACATACTAGTTTGTAAATAACCTGCACAAGTTTTCAACAATGTGTCACAGCATTATAGTGTCAAAAACTTTGGCGGGCCATGATAAGTGGAGTGAGTCATTTTCCCCTCATCCATTGCACAGTTTAACAGTTAATGAGGTCCACCAGTTAGGGTAGGCATGATCTTCCCTTGACCAAAACAAACTGGGTTTGGTCCAGTGTCTGTAGGTGTACTACATTGTCACTAATCATTTCCATGATAATTATTTTCATGGCTTTAAATATTAAATTACTGGGACATCAGGGGACAGTGCTTGTTATTGCATACTAGTTGTCCTGTGTGCAACTAAGTATTGCAGTTAATTTCATTACAGTTCCCCAAAAAAAATAGTCATCCAATCTATCTGTGTCTGTAGAGAGCACAGGCAAACAATGGAGGGGAAAGTAATACGTACACCCTCTGAAGGTAAGGATGGAGTTTTTACACAGTAGTTCTGTAGTTGGACACTACTCAAGCAGTGTATACTGAAATGATAAAATTACCATGTGAAGAATGCTGAAAAGAGGGGAGTCCCCTGAATTGTTGCTGCCTAGAATCTACTACTGCTGCTCTCACCACAACCACTCTTTCCTGAGATACTATGCTCCTATACTTTTTCTCTCACGAGAAGCAAAACGTTAGTACCAAGCTCAAGATGAGAATCAGGCCACAGCCTGTTTGTTCATCCACATAGTTGTCCCATGTCATGCAAGGCTCCATAGGCATTACATACCCTTTTCCAGGTAGATGCTTTGATTAGCAACCAGAGCAATCATTTTAGTTTTGCATGCATTATGCCTTGTGTTCTGGGATTGTTAGGATTTCACTAGTGTACTGACCAGAATGTGTTTAGGAGCATAGCTCCAGCATCACAATATAATGTTCAATGTCAGGTGATATAGACATCCAAGGCATACCTCTCAACCTGCAAACATCAAAAATCTGGAAAAAGGCCATGAAAAATAGGTACAAATCTGTACACTGATTAACATAAAATTTGCATACATAATTATGTAACCCCACCCACTCCAATGGAATTATGGGATGCCAATTTTTAAATGCAAACTTAACTGTCAACTAAAATATGGCCCCAGAGTTCCTACTGCCACCATTCCAATGCCCCATTGCTTGACTATTTTGCCTCATTTACCATAAACACTAATGTACATACTGCTTTACTTATAAAATGTAAAATAAAATCCAAATCATTGTAGATCACAAAGATATCTGCTAAACAAAGCAATAAAGTCCCACAATAAAAATAGACTTAGCATTAAAACTTCTGATTCTGCCCTTGAAACTCATTCTCTGAAACAGCATTAAAACCCACATCCAAAGAAAATGCATCTGGTCAAGATTACCTTTGGACTGTTTTCAAATCATACACCTCTTGCACATGAAACATACACCTTCCTGACTGCATTAAATTATATTCCTTTTATAACAGCATACTTGTTAGAAGAACATGTATTTTTTGGAACATTTTTCCAGTACGAAATGAAACAAAATGAATGAACCAATAATGACAAAACTGCCCAATTCATAACATTTCCATCATAAAAGTCTACTGAAACTTCTATAATCCACCAGTATCAGGTAATATGCACAATCTGAGGAAGTACAAGCCAGCTAAGTAATTCCACAATAAAGAGATCTGTAACTAATGAAGACGCTGCTAGCAAACAACTTTATATTCGTTTCATCTACAAGTAAAGTGCCTGTTGCCCATGAAGAATAAATTGCCTATGTTACATTAAGTAATAAACTAGTACCATTTCAACAGGGAATGGATCGCAAACTGCTAACAGATTGATAGTTACTAGGCATCTCTGCCAAAAGAGGGCATTCTCAGGACTGCAGCATCACTCCCTTTTAACTTGCACCATAGTACAGTATCAGCAATCCATCTACTTACTGTGGGAGTAGAACTTACAGCCTTTTGCATCAAAAGCAAGCACTGTACCTGCTGTGCCAAGAACACAAACATACCTGGTATAAGCAGCATTAAACTTCTCTCTCCATGAAGACATATGCAGCAAAAGAAATCTGTAAAAAGCCAAAAATAGGGGGGGGGGGCAAAAGCCCAAAAAACAGGGACACATTTTAAACATTGTTTGTATAATCTTGGAAAGTTGGTAGAATACATTTCTTGTTGCCATGTCTTTCCTTAAAGATAGGAAGACAAAACTTAAATGGCTATCATTTAGTGAATTTGCTGGATACCCACAAATTTAAGAGGAACAGACCAAATGTTATACAAGCCAACAAATGGTGGTATGGGTTGGGAATTCAGGCTCTTGCTCCTTGTACCTAAGGTACAGGGTTTGAGCTGGAGTAGCCCTAACCACCATGTATACATAACTGGGGCAATTTATAGACACACAGACGCACAGTCTAACTAGGGCAGCAGGAATAAACAGCAACAGAAGCAATGATGTTTATTCACAACTAGGGCAACAAATGAATAGCAGTTGGGTGACTTACACAGTTTGTTTCTAAGTGGGGCAGCAGAATTAACAGCAATAACATTTGTTCGTTTCAGCAGGATGACTTCCTATAAGCACAACTAACTAACAGCAATAACGTTCGTTCGTTTCAGCAGGATGACTTACTATAAACACAACTAATTAATAACATTCATTTCAGCAGCAAGATGACTTACATTAAGCACAACTAGTTCCGGTTCAGCAACAAATGGATTTAAACTGCAATACAGTTTACACCCCTTTAATGGCAGAGCTTTATGTGCAAAGATTTATTGTTTAAAGATTTCCAGGACGTACGACTTTACTCACACTCCTTAAAGTAGACACCGCTTAAAACAGACAACAGATTGCTACTTAAATAGATTCCACTGTCCACACACACAAATAGCGGCTTCTTAAGGAGCAGACTTTTGCACCTGAGCCTCCTCTACCATTCACAAAGGAGCGGACTGCAGCAATAATCTGAGCATACACTTGTTGTGCCTGGGTAGCTAGTTAGGTACTAAAAAAAGTTAAATAATGAGTCGGTCTACTAATGCAGCAGCTAACCAACAATAAAAAGTTCTAGTCAGGACACAAAACTGCTTTCAAAATATCATAGTCCATACACTATGAAGACCGAGAAAAACGTACTGCAGCTTAATCAACAATATTGGTTCTTAAGGCTGTTGGATACAATTACGCGGTAATAGCTATGACTGTCTGCAAGTCTTCAAACACGTCAGTTATCCCTTAGGTGATAGGCCCTAACAACGTCCTGCCATTTTATTTTCTTGCACCTCAGTAGTTAGTTGCTAAAAGAAGGTGTATGATGGGTCAGGGCTAGCTGAAACGTCACATATCTGTCCTCCGCTTTTTACTTTACTGGAAGCTTCTGTAATTTATCAAAACTCTCAATACGAAAGGACACCGGTCAGCCCCCCCCCATTAACATCAGTTATAGAGACGTTCATAATGTATTGACCTAAGCAGGGAGAGGAACTCCTACTAGAGGATTCCCATACATTAATTTAGATAACGTTCCTATATCTTAGAAGCATTTGGAATAGTATTTGTTTTTAAAAACTGAAAATACCTTCCAGTGCCTTTTTTGTAGCTGAAATAAGCTTGCATCACGTAAGCGACTTCACACACACACACACACACACACAAAACTCGTTCCTTACCTGTTTCAGCTTCTGTTCAGTTGCTGTCGCCATTAATCCACTGCTCTGCGCTTCAGCTTCCCAGCTCGGTAAACTGCTCTTTGTTGCCATTAATCCCTGCTGCTGTTGCTGCCATATCTCTGTCAAACTGCTCTGCACAAGTGTCTGCCATACCATATCCCCCGAACTGCTCTGCACAACCAATCCTGGCTCCTCGGTGAACAAACTGCTCTGCAGAAAGTGTTTGGCTTCCCTGTTCTGTTCAGTAATCCTGCACAAGCGCGGCCAGCCACTTGCAATTCCCGCTGTTTTAAAATTTAAGTCAGCCAGCCGGAAATGATGATATGAGCTCCTTCAGCTCAATTCCGACTGGCTGGTAGCCTGACGGAGCTGACATCATTGCGCACGTGATGACGTCAGCTCCGACAGCGCGAAAATTTAAAAAAAAGCTAAGAAAAATCGGAAATGAAGGGGTGCCACTCGGGAATCGTGGCACCCCTTCATTTGGACCCCAAAACTCGGTAAAAACCGAGTAATTCAGAACGGTTGGGAGGTCTGATCCAAGGTTGCTCAAACAAAAACAGCAGTGGCAGTGATCCATGTTAGGTGACAATTTCACAGCAGTTCATGCAGCATGCCCTTCAACAGCTTAATGGTGGACATCTGAGTGACGTGGATCTGAGAGCTACTGCAGAGGAGTGGCCACCTTTGGCCAATGTGTGTCTACCTCAAATATGTCCTAGGTATGTCATACTGTACACTTATGTTACTAGAAAATGTCTGTGTTCCCACATCATGTCACACTATATCCAGTCTGGTTGTTTGACAGCCATTGCAGAGTTGCAAGGCCAAAGTTATGATTGCAAAGTTGAACAAGTTCTCTGTGCATGCACAGGCATCCACATCTTCACTGCAAGGAGTGCCTACAGACAGCATATTTGATGCCGTCAACCCAAAGGGTGTAGCAGCAGGATCATAACTTTGCTGGAGTTGTATATTGTCACATTCTTAGGTGTGCTATTAAAACCATGCCTAACAACAGGATTATGGCTAATGCAAAGGCCACATACCTGGCAAAGCATCATACTCACTCAGCCATGTTATGGGACATTGTCAGGTACTGTTTTACTTTAGGAGAACTACATAAAGGTGAAAACGTGTTACGTTTCAGCATCTGTCAGTCCACTGCCTAACGATGGCTTGCTGTGACACACACACCAGCAAGATTATATTGCTAATAGCATTATCAGTGACTGCTGATGAGATGCAGAAAGTGTCCCCACCCTTCCACTCCTATGCCACACAAACACAGTATGTGAGAGAATGTGACTATATTAGAAACCTTGATTCCATGCTGTCTCACACACCAGTCAGTACATGTGACATTGAGCAGTTTGCCAATATGCACACCTCATCTCGTACTCCACTAACACCCACATCTCACACACCTGCATGCATGGAGCTCCTTACCAGCCACATACACAAACAGGGACCTCAGAAACCCAAATGCAACCTCGCTATACATAATCATACCTTTGCAGAACATAGTACACATAACAGCTCATGCTCTACTGTCTCACCAGTGAAACACCTGAGGCAAAACACAAAATCAAACTTATTATTCATAGGTGATTACATCATGAGACACATTGATGTCTCTCTCACCAGGCTACATATGAGAAATGTCACATTTAGCAGTCTGTGAGATGCCAGGATATGCCATACCACACATGCAAGCAAGTCTATCAACATCAAGTAATGTTATGACAACATCATAGTTCCTGTTGATGTGTACAACCTGAGACATACCTAACTGGACTATATGCAGAGAAATGACTGAGTTAATGGACACTTTCTGTACAGTGTGTATGGTCATAGCCTTCAGTTCATTTGACCTTCACCTAGGATGATGTTTCAATACACACAGACAATGACTGAAGTCAATAATTGGCTTAGAGTGTGGTGTCATTGTAAGGGAATCCACTTCATGTCAGCCTGGGATGACTTGCTCAACAGACCTTGATGCTTTACCATCTTTACCGTCTTCATCTGTCACCCCTGGGATTTTGTATACTGGCCAAGGCATTTGACATCCCCATAGTGGATCTTTAGGTGCTGTCCCCAGGGAAAACCTTCAAATGAGAAAACACAATCTTCAAACAACATCATGGTTTTGATACTACATGCTAGGAATGCTAACATTGATCTCCACTCACTGGGATGTGTCCCCACCTTGGAATATGCAGACATTTGCACAGTCACAGACACCCGCTTCAAAGCTGTGAACAGCACCACAGGCATACCAGGCTACACATCCTTCCACATGTTTAGACCTCAAACTGACACTGTGCAAGGTAATTCAGGTGGTGTATACATAGCCATTAAAGATAGATACACATCCAGATTGGTTAAACATTGCGATTCCCTGGAGACACTCCAAGTGCTATTCACTGCTGGAAGGGCACATATTCAAGACATTGCCAGCAACAGGAGCAACTGCATTAATCAGCAGATCCATTGTGCTTATTTAAATCTACTTGTGTCTATCCAGATACATCACAACACCATGTTTTGTGGTGACTTTAACTACCCACCAACTGTGTTGGTTACTCGTGCTCAAACTCACTTGTCCAAAAGTTAGTACACGTCCGTAACTACAATGCCCTGAACCAGTGTCATGACATTCCCACAAGGGGAGACAATGGACTGCATCTGGTGCTTACCAATATGGGTGATCACTGTAGCATGTCCACTATGAGGTCCTTCCTGGTGAGATCTGACCACAAATCGGTCTCATTAAAAGTAAGTATCACACCTGAACCCCCCCCCCTACTTGCAGCAAATACAGTAATAAACTTCAACAAAGCAAATTATAACCTCCTATGGGATTGTATAATTAGCTTGACTGTACCTCCACCCTCAGATGGAACAGGAAACTATGCCTAGCTCTACTCCAAATATTTCTGCAAGCACCTGTACAACTGCATAGCCTCATCTGTAAGTGACAGGAGGAGAACAAGCTCATCATGGCACAGTAAACCTGTCTGGTGAACAAGTGCCATTAGCAGGCTGGACAATAACAGGTGGAAATTGCTGTGTGACAGTTGGAGTGAGGGAACATACCTTCCTCATCTAAAACAAGCAAATAGTATTGCTGTGATATCCTACAAAAGAAAGTAGATGACAAAATTGACCACAAGTCATAGAGTAGTTACATGTGTAACCTCAGAATAAAGGCTCAGATTGTTGGTGAACTTGTACTTATTGATACCACATATAATGAGCCTGTAGACATTGATAACCTGTTGTTCGACAGGTTCTGTGACAACTTCACTTCCCTGTCCCCACCTCATATACCACGTGACATCCCTACAACCTGTGCCATACCTTCTATAGCTACAGAGCAGGTCATAAATGGCCTCTCTAAGGAGGAAACACAGCATCTATTGGAACTGATAACATCCTAGGTTGCTTCCTACATTGGCCCCAACAAGGATTACTAACATCATTGTGAACTCATTGCAATGAGGGTGTAACCACTGTCTGCATCCCAGCTGATTGCAAAAGGGCAACTATTATCCCCTTGCACAAAGGTGATACATCCACTGACCACAGGAACTATAGACCTATTATCCTAAGTAGCCATATCTATAAACCCATGGGGCAAATCATGGACCTGATTAGCAAAGATATACATAATCTGCAAACAGTTGATGCTACACAGTTTGGATTTCTGAAACGAAGATCGTGCCTGTTAAAGCTGGTAGACAAGTATGAGGTCACTAAGGACCTGGATGAGGGGACATCTGTGCATACAACCCCCTGGACTTAGTCAAGCTGTGTGACACTATCCACCACTTAGGCATCATTGACAAAATCACCCAACTAGGCATCAACAATAATATCATTAGAGGGGTCACTAAGTGGTTCACTGATAGAACTCAAACTCAAAATAGGGGAATCCGGCTCCAATAGCTGATCTGTAACCAGTGGTGCTCCACAGGGCTCAGTCCTGGATCCTCTACTGCTTGGAGTCCATTTAACCAAAGTATAAGCACAAAGTGAATGTCTGTGGATGACAAGGTTGGCTGATGCAAGCAAACTGTGAGCGGTCATAGAATCTCCCAGTTATGTCAACATCCTACAAGAGGGTCTTCATGAAGAAAGGCTTGTTGACATACTCATGGCCTTAATCTCTATGCAAATATGTATGTAGTATCATTTCCATCAGTAACACCAATGTTCCTAGTAAGTAGCACATCAATAGCAACACCTGATGTACATACTCAGGGGTGATAGCCCTCTGCACACAGGTCTGGCTACACAGGTTTGCACTTAATTTACCTTAGATCACCATGTCTTCCCAGTCATAAGAAGGGAATTATGTCTTGCTCTTGTCATAACTCAGGGCACTGTCACCCAAAAATGACGTAGTTATAACCTCCATTTACTCTTGCCTCAGCAGGCCAATATTTGAATGCAATGGCCATTTTGTCATGTACCTCTCCAAGCACTAGTGGGAATCGCATGCAACACAAAGGTTCCTCACAAGGGAACTTCAAGTCTTCAATATCTGTTCTATGGGGATCATCTGAAATAACTGTCATTGTAGCCTGTGTGAAATAGACTACTCAGAGGTGATCTCTGCCTTGCATATGGGAAAATGTCTAACCCTGCTGTATTGGAAATGCTGCATATACGTAGGTGGAATTGTATATGGATTACATACTGTAAGGGCATTAATTTAGTATGTGACATTACTAATACATGTTGTTGGGACAGTATGCCTACTAGATTTTAAGAAATCTTTGGGAAAGACACCCACCTAATGCCAAACAGAGTACCTCATTGACCCTCTTCAGATTCAATCTGCATGATTGACTGGGTGACCGTCGTTGCACCACAGGGTTTCTGCCTGTGTGCCTCATGGACTGGGCAATATGTGCTGATTGTTTCAATAAGGGTAAGAACTTGGCTAGGATTGTAAGGGCCCTACCGCCATTAGGCTCTTAAAGGCAAATGATCCTATGATACCATATGCTGATTTAAAATGCTCTGACATCCATACACACAAACCTATTTACAGTCAGAATAGTACTACTACCAATTAATGTTTATAGAACTCTGCACAGCATATACACACTCCATATTGGCAACGATTAGGTTAGAACCCATACCTATCAAATGGTACACACTACAGATCGCAGTACTTAACACACATGCCACAGCTCAAGTCTACTATGTAGGTAATCTTATGCTAGATTACATCAGCTGGCCTTGTTGTGGTCAGGAATTTGGAGGCTGAAATCATCTGCTACAACCAAAATACTGCAAATCCCTACCTCTTTCTAAGTCAGTGTGGTAATCATCTATTACTTATTTATTTATTACATTTGTTTACCTGGAAATTCTGACTGGACACTGGTCCTTTTTCAGCGGAGGCCCTGGGAGAAAAGCTCCACAGAATATCATGGTGGATGGTAAACAATAACAATCAAGGTATGAATACAGTAGAGGTGATCATGCCATGGAGAAATAGAAGAGCAAATTAGGTACAATTGAGTAGTAAGCTCTAATTAACATTGAGAAATAAGAAGTAAAACACAGTGCTACAAATTTTCTAAAACAGTAACTAGATAACAATAATAATAGACTAAATTAGTAACTAAATCCTGGAAGGATTAACAAGCAGTGTGTAATCTTCAGTTCAATTTTATAGTACTCTATCTAAATCTGGGAAAGAAGAGAAGGGTTTTTTAGTCGGGTTTGGACAAGGACAAAGCCAGTTTGAATTTAGGTGAGATTTAAGTGCAGTCTTGAAAAAAACTGCAGGAAGGAAGGGTAGTTATGGTAATGGGAAGGTTGTTCCAGAGCTTGGATATAGTACAGGAAAATAGTGCTTCACCTGCTGAGTTTTTGGTTTTGGTGACCTGGAGTAGATTTTTGTTGCAGGAGCGTTGTGGTCTGGAAGAGTGGTAGGGCTGGAGAATTGTATGGAGCAATTGGATTCGGAGAGGGTGGTTTACTAGTTTATGAGCAAAGGTGAGTTGAGTTTGGTGTAGAAGATGAGGGAGTTCAAGCCAGTCAGGGTCTCTAAGGGAGACACAGTGGTGGCTGCGGTAAGAGGCACCAGTGGCAAATTTTGCGATTTTATTGTAGCAGGCTTTGAGTTGGTGTAGGTTTGACTGTCTAAGATTTATAAGTATTGGTGATGCATAGAGTAGGGTGGAGATTAAATGGGAATTGACGATAGAGATTCTTGCTGGTTTAGTGAGGTATTGGCAGCTTCTATATAAGATACCCAGTTTTTTGTGAACTTTTTTTATTGTTAGTGATATGTGGGTGTCGCATTTGAGATTATTGTCTATCTGTACGCCAAGTAGTTTTGTGTGAACTGTTGGTGAAATCAAGGTATTATCCTTAGCTTGAATAGTGAAATGTGGGGTGTTTGGGGTAGATTTGGAGTATTGGAAGATGAGGAGTTTAGTTTTATTTGGATTGAGGAGAAGCTGGGCATTAGATAGCCAGCTTTCAACTGAAGAGAAAGATTCTTGGGTGATCTGTTGAAGTTTTGTTAGAGTTGGGGCTGAGCAGATGAGGGTGTAATCATCTGTGCACTGTATGAGGGAGGGATGTTTGGTGGCAGTGTGCAGGTTGTTGGTGAAAAGGGAGAAAAGTAGAGGGCCAAGGATGGAGCCTTGGGGAACCCCGAGAGAAACAGGGAGACGAGTGGATAGATTGTTGTCCCAGATGACTGATTGCTGGTGGCCTTGTAGATAGCTGTGGAATCAGTTTATGGGTGGTGTGGAGAAAGAGAGGTCAGATAGAGCAGAGAGTAGTACATTGTGTGACACAATGTCAAAGGCTTTAGATAGATCCAGAAATACAGCAGAGGAGAGGAGGCCATTGTTTTTGTGATGGAGCATAGTGTTGGTGAAGGAGAGGAGAGCAGTTGTCATTGCTGTGGTGTGCTCTGAATCCATGCTGGGTATTGGAGAGGAGGTTATTGTTAAGGAGGAATTTGGAGACTTGTGAGTTTATGCATTTTTCAAGTATCTTGGAGAGAGAGGAGAGGGAGGAGGGGATGGCAATGGGGCGGTAGTTGGTGAGGTCAGTAGAAGGGCCACCTTTGTGGAGGGAAATGATGTGTTATATTGTCCATAGCATGGGTACATAGGATTCAGATATGGAGCAGTTGATTAATATGGACATAGGATAAGCTAGGACATCAGCTGCTGTCTTTAGGTATTCAGCGGGCAGGTAGTCGGCTGCTAGTTTTGTGAGTTTTAGTTTTGTCAGGAGTATTTTTATGTAGACGGTAGGTACTGTGGAGAGAAAGATGGTAGGGAAAGGTGGTTTTGGGTTGAGTGAGGGTGGATTTAGTGTAGGGAAATGTTTTTTTTTAGGGATAGCATGGATTCTGTGAAGTGTTTATTTAAAGAATGAGCAATGCTACTGGTAGAGAGAGGGGTGGTTGGTAGGGGTTGCTTACTTTTTCTGGGCAGAGTATAGACTTAATTGTGGACCAGAATTGATTGGGGCTGTTTTGGGAGTAGTTTAGGGACATCTGATAGAAAAGGGCTTTGTCTGCTTTTACTTGCTTTTTGACCTTGTTATGTAGTTCAAGGAAAAGTTGCCTGTCTGAGGGGTTTTTAGTTATGCGCCAGCATTCCCATGTTTTATCCCTGGTTTTCATAAGGCCCCTGGTGGTTTTTTGTAGCCAGGGGAGGTCTTAGTACTGATTCTGGTGTTTCTCAAGGGGGCATGGGAGTTACAGATGTTGAGGAAGGAAATGGACTGCTTCGTCTAGGATGAGGTACTTCAAAGGTGACCAGTTTACATTCTGTAGGGAGGAGGTGAAGGAGTTGGGGTTAAAATATGCTTTGTTGCAAATGTCTGTGGGTAATGGGTTTGCAGACCGTGTTCCAGATGTCAGTCTTCTGGGTTTGTCAGTCCTTTTGCCTCCGTGATGTAAATGTTGGGTAAGTGAAATGTCCGTCTACTAAAGTAGACCCATCTATATATCTATATATCTGTATCTATATCTATTTATATATATATATATATATATATATATATATATATATATATATATATATATATATGTATATATATGTGTGTGTGTGTGTGTGTGTGTGTATATATATATATATTTATATATATATATATATATATATATATATATATATATACATATAGATCTAGATGTATATCTATAGAGAGATAGAGATAGTGACAGACAGATATGTACACATATCTGTATGTATCTATAGACATATCTATATATAAAAAGTCTTTTTGAGTGAGGAGCAACAGAATTCCACTCTGCTTAGCTAAGTGTATGCGCATGTCCAGTGGGATTTTTGCTAGTTATAAACTGACTCCAGCCCACACCTACCTGTACTCCAGTACAGTATTTTGTGTGTTACACAAAATGACATCTGTCCCTGTTTCCGCACTGCTGTATTCCACTCAAATTGGCTATGACTTTCTGAAGTTGATTGATGTAATTAATAT
This sequence comes from Protopterus annectens, assembly GCF_019279795.1. Lineage (NCBI taxonomy): Eukaryota > Metazoa > Chordata > Ceratodontiformes > Protopteridae > Protopterus > Protopterus annectens. Next base: position 1,385,051,718 of record NC_056737.1, read on the forward strand.
GCGACAGAGGTTAATAATATTACACCACACACACAGACTGACAGTCTGTAAAACACAATGTAATAATACCTTACATTCAAAATAAGTGGATACATCTAGATTAGAACCATGAACACCATCACACAAGCTAATTGCCCAAGTCCTTTCAGCTACACAAGCTGCTTAACAGACAGGGGTCATTCATCTCTCAATCTTCTGCATAAATATGTACATAGTTATTCCTGTGTTAAGTAAGACATACAATGTATGATCAATTTCTATGTTACTGTTCTATGTTACTGTCCTGAGACTGCATGAAATGCTGATATACCACTGATGAGTTACTGTTACAGCACTTACAAGAAAACACTCTGTGTTGGGGGTAGGGGAACAACACCACAAGCTCTGATGGGATACACAATTGTCTGACTATCATGCAACCCCATGGTTTAATTCTCCCTTGACTGATGTACCAGTAACCTGTTGCAGTAGGACTGCATGAATATTCCATGCAGGAGGCCTAGCGTATAGTAATGGAAACATGATAGCGGAATGGATATCTGTAGTCCCATGTGGATGTTTTTTCTGTCCAAGTAGCTCACTATATATACTTGCATAATGTAACAGATCCATACATACAATGCCATGTCATAATAATTCTTATGAGTACTGTGTAGGTTATGGACTTATCTTGCAAATGCCGCAGGTGACACACCTGTAGTTCAGGGTTGACTCTATCAGATGCAAGCAGTATACAGCCAATAGATGGATAGGTACAGGATGTGTGGGTTGCCTGGAATCAATTTTAATTTCTGTTTGTGAGTAGGAGTAATGTGTCAGTCCCTATGTCCCTAGGTTGTCAGTGGATATGCTATGCATTGTCTCATAGCCAAACCTAAGGTATATTGAGCATACCTACATCTGCCGACAGGCACATCAGCAGGGGGTTCCTCCTCCGAGGCACTGGTGGGGGGCTGTGTATCCCTGCCCTTTGCTGATCCTGCTGCAGCTGTTTCCACAGGATCATACTGTGTAGCATAGCACATACTGTGAATGGATGTGCACTTGTGGCTGGAGAATATTGTAGGGCTCCATCAGATATATCTAGGCACTGGAACCGTGACTTCCAGAAGCCGAAACACATGCTCTCTGATGTTACTAGTTTGTGCATGTGCCTCATTATGATGTTCTTCTATGTGTGTGTGTGTGTGTGTGTGTGTGTGTGTGTGTGTGTGTGTGTGTGTGTGTGTGTTTGTGTGTGTGTGTGTGTGTGTGCATTTCCGAATTTCCGATGGGTGTCATCATCCATGGTTCCAGACCGTAGCCAGCATCCTCCAGGAAATGGACATGTGGGATGTCCCCCTAGCAAACATCTGGTACTGCTGTGATCTGTGCACATATGGGAGTAGTTATAACTGCCAGGCCTGCCAGCACACACATTCAGAATAATCCCTTCGGCATTGCACATGACCTGGCAGTTGATAGAGTGGTACCCATTGTGGTTAATATAGGTTCTACCCTGCTAAATAGGTGGTGCCTTGATGTGTACATGAGTGCAATCTATGGCACACAATACTTTAGTAGTGTGCTATATGGTAGAACTGTTGCATATTGCTGGCCCTCTCCTAAGGGGAGAAGGGAAAATATATGTGCTCACTGACAGGTAGGATAGCATCCATGAATAGGTGGAGTATCCTGGATGCAGATGCCTGTGACACTCCCATCATGTTTCCAGCTGGTCTTTGAAAAGTACCTGTAGTTGGTATCCTAAGGGCTACACATACCTTTGTTTCCAATGAGATGGGTTCCCCTGTGTTGACTCTGGCTCTCAGTTGACAGCAGCAGAGTTCAGTGAGTTCTTGTAATATGTATTTCCCTATCAACCCTGCAGTGCTCTACAGTCTCCAGCTCATGTACCTCCTGGAAGGTTACCCTGGGCCTGAACACTCTTCTCCTTCTCAGCCTAGGCCTATTGTCAGTAGCATTGACTTCAGTATCTAGCACACACAGATGTAGTAGAACTGCAGCAGCCCCTAGCATTATCTCAGTTAAAATTCAAAAGTCAGTATTCCAATAGTCCAGAAAATTGTGGAAAAATCAGAATGTAGGGCGTATGTATACTTTATAAAGGTCTGCTGTAGGTCCACCATGTGCGATTGGCTAATTATTATGCATTTCACCTGCCTAGAATGTAATTAACATTATTTAATGGCCTTACTTTAGTGCAGAACATGGAGCTATGCACCTCGTTCTGCAGCATAGCTTATACGAAAGTCAAAATCAATAATTGAATATATCCGGTATTAATTACTTGCTGTTTACATCGTCACTGTGATCTGGGTGGTCTTTCCACATGAAGATGCTCAGCTATGTGGTGCATAGTGCAAACAAATACACCATGAATTAAAAAATTCTAAAAGTAATGGGACACACCCCCCTTTTGGCATCCAGATCCAGTGGAAATATGAACATGGTGTGGGAGCTTGCACGAAGTGGATATGCAGACAAGTTTACTCCTTTTTGCTATTCAAGACATCCACCTAATTTGCATACATATCTGTACCAACAGCCTGGAATCTACATGGTTCATAGCTGTATGAACTGGGCAACAGCACCAATGCACCATTGTATGGACTGGACTCGATGCAGCAACCTAAAATACAAATATTATAAAATGCTTTTTTTTTTTTCAATTAAGCATATTTGTACACTGTGGCACACAGCACAAACATGCTGAGATTATTAAAAAAAATATATATTATTCATTTATCCATTCCTCTTTTGACATCAACGATAATAGTTCTGCACATATCTGTATGCAGTATAAAATTTTCATGAGAGGTATGTCTATATTTGTAGAGTTTTACATCCCCTTCTGTCTGTGTAGACTCCTGTAAGTGCTAAGTGGAAAAATTCCACATACATTATGGACACTGACACAGAGGGCAGGATTCACGAAGCCTCCGTGTAAGAGTTACAAGGCTTACACGGAGGCTGCAGTTAAACGGTGTGACGTCAGCATGTCATGCATATGCATGAGGGCATGCTGAATCACACCTAAGGCTTACACGGTCCATGGAAGACAGTAGGGGGTGTCTCTGTAGGCCGAGCCCTGCAAACGGACACGCCCCCAGAAGAGTAAAAGTCCCGAAAGTAAACCCCCATGACAGAGTCCGTGTAAATGGGAATAAACACAACACAACACATGCCCCCACAGACTATGAACATAAAATATTTAAATTGACATGTTATATATTTTTTTTAAATTGTAAAGATGTTTGCCCGTGAGTGCGCTCGTTTGCGCGGGAGTGCCCGTCGCTTAGCCACAGTTAGCAGTCAGTGGAAAAGCATATAAGAACTACATATGCAAAGTAAACCAAAAAGCAATAGCTTAGCGATAGAGATGTTGGCTGAAAAGCAGGCAGTCATGGTTCGAGCCTCCCCAACATCAATTTTTATTTTGAGTGAAATAAGCACGAAACAAGTCCCTGACATATATGTACACTTATAAAATTATATTTTATGTAAAATGTAATAAAATGGGCCATTTATTTTGAAGAAATGTGAGATAACAAAATAATAAAAAATGTCAGATGTGCCTATAGCTGAGCTACAGTTTAACAAGTTGAGTGCATCTGCCCGTAGGTGAGCAGTGGTTTAACAGGTGTAAAATGAGTGCCCATAGGTGAGCAGTGGTTTAACATGCTGAAACTGTGTGCCCGTAGCTGAGCTGAGAGTAATATGCGTGCTGACAGCCAAATGAAGCGTAAACCAGCGTAACCCGTTTGTGCGGAGCTGCGCACCGCGCCAACAAGCTAACCAACGGGCAACGTTGAGCAAGCTGTAACAAAACTGCCTTTGCACAGACACACCTCCTAGCCTGTGTAGACAATCATAAAATATAAAAAGCAGTGGCCAGGTTCGAACCCAGGATACCATGCATCATAGTCAAGGTACTGAACCACTAAGCCATGACAGTTGCACTTAAAAATGCAGTAATAGCAAATATATAGGAATGAATAGAACGAGGAGCATGACAAAGCAGGTTTTGTGAAGCTGATACAATTCCAAAATGGCCAATCACAGATAAGTGCGGGAAAAACGGCATATATAAGCCCCATAGGCAGGAATACACAGCATAACCGATTGTAGAACAAACTTGCAGCCAGATTGTCAGGTGTAGGTGAGGGTAGTTGCTTTCAAGCACAGAGGTGGGGTGTTCAGGAGTCCAAATATATGGTTTGGCTCCTTGTCCACAATCCTGAGGCCCAACTCATGCAGGGCCAGGTCCTGTGAGGAGCATATAGGGCTGAGGTGTGGGGCCGGTTGGCTCATGATCTCACCAGTGCCACAGGGATACCAAGGATTGGTGAGCAGGTCCGTCACCACCATGCGGACCTGAAGAGACGCAAGCAGGACCAACTGAACCGTTGGATCAAGGAGGCCCGGCAAATGCCCAACGCCCAACTACTGAGTAAGTTACATCTAATTATTTATGTAAGAAATTAACCAAGCTGATATTATGGAGATGTGTATTCCAATATTACTTTATTTATATAACAGCTGCAGGTGTCCGTTCTGTGAACCGTAGAGCCTATGGTGATAGGCTGGCATGGTTGCGCCACCAGGCAGGTCAGTAATCCTCTCCCTGTAACTGTAAATAAATATAAAAGTATGACAGTTAGCAAAAGAGTGCAGTGTAGTCACTAAGTAATAAAATGTTGAAGTAACAGTGTAAGAGGGTTTGCAAGTATTGCTTGATTACAAAAGTGTGATGCAGTCTGTAATCCAAACAGAAAAATGAAAAAGTCTGAAATAAAGTCTGAAATAAAGATGTCCCACCTGCAATATAATAGTACATAACCTGCAGCAGGCTGAAAAGTACAGCTGCAGAAGCTGAGTAAAACACATGTGTGAAATATATCCCTGTTGAAATACAGAAACATGACAGAAGTGAGACTGTTGGAAAGGATTGTAATAACTACAGGTAAAACATGTCAATAAAGCCTAGAATTAAGTACCATCCTGAATTGTAAAAATAAAACAAGTGAGAGAGTGTGATAAAGAGTTATGAATCCACCAATAAAGTAGTAATAACTCCTGAATAAAGTATACTGCAGTCAGTACAGAATGAAATTAATGTGACAAGCAGAACCAAACTGCAAAATGTGTTGAAAATGTTACTGCAGCTGGAATGTGTATCCCAAAATCTGGATATGTTGCTCTCAGTCTGCACTATGCAGATAGTATGGTTGTCTGAAATACCAAACATCCACAGTTGTCTATAGCTATATAAAGCAAATGTAGCAGGATGATGTAGCTGAACAGAGCCAGATATGAATGTGTATGAATAAAAATGAAAATGTATATTGATGTAGCAGTAACATTCCTATCACCAACTTGAAGTAGATATCACATAGGAAACTGTAGGTAGAACTGTAGTGTGTATATATCTGCAGCTATTAGAAATGTACAGCATATGTATTGGTATTTGAAGTTGTTAATTAAATCTTCTTCACCCTACCCTATAACCACATATAATCCACTCCACGTGAAATTGGTATGTGCAATCACTATTAACACCCCTGGACATTTGTCCTGTTGGTTCATACATATTTGCATGAACGTTGATGCATCTGCCCTGTTCATACATCCAAACCTGATGGCCTGTTGCCATCAATCAACCCTGCATGTTGTTGGACTGTGTATTGCTGTTCAAAATATGCATGTGTTATGCTTGCTGTTCAATGGTTTGAATATCTGGGTGTTTGGTTAATGGGAATACTAATGCATGCTGTTACAACTAATTGTGAATGGTATTGTACGTTACTAACCCAAACTGTCATGACATAATGCAAAACATAGGACGACAGGGAAGGCGGGTTCCAGTGGACCCACCTCTCCCACTTCAGCTGGCGAGTGCACCTGGCAGTAGTGCCCAGGCCGGACCCTCCTCCGGTGGCCCTGTGCCACCTGTGGGTAGAAGCACTGCAGGGGATGGGGCTCATCCCCCCTCTGCAAGTATGGCCAAAGGAGAACATCCACTCACCCACCGTAATGTCCGGACTGTGGTGCGTAGGGAGATCCGGGAATCTGTTCTTGGGCCCCTATGCCAGCTTGAGGCACAGGTGGCACAACTAATGGGCGTGCCTGCTGCCTGGCCTACACAGCCCCCAGCACAGCCCCATCCTGGGCCGTGAAGGCACAGTGGCAACTGCCCATGGGTTGGGATATCAGTTCCACTGTTGCCATCTGTGGGCTCATGGGTTCTAGATATCCAAACATCCGTCCCCGTCAATTGTGTAACCCCCCCCCACATGTCTCATACACCACCCCTGTATGCGTCTTGTTTGTCTTGTCTGTTAACCTACCCAACCTACCTCCCCAGCTATACCAACTTCCTGTACCTGACATACCTCTCTCACCTGAAAAAAAAAAAAAGGGCACTCTGTACCCACAAAAAAATTACGCCCCATACATAGCTGCCCAATTCGCACACATGTCTGCTGGACATGGAAACTGTCAATTACAATTGGCTGTACAACTAGTATTATTGTTGTCCTTACACCTCTCTCAGGGGTGGAAGGTTTCAAATGTCACACCAAATTACAAACATATGCACGGCTGTTGCTGATGAAGAAATGGGCAGCTATGGGCCTTACCTACATCCCTCCTGCAAAACCCAAGCTTGTTTCCCTACTGTCTTACCCTCTTTGTGACCCCTTTTTCACCACTTTCCTGTCTCCCCATTTTCATTTCTTTCAAAGAAATTAGCGCGGGTGTGCGCTTCTGTGTGCGAAGCTAAACGCCAGTGTGCATGCATGAGCTCCGCGCAAACCAGCGCTAACCCGGTTACAACTGCTTAAAAGTGCCTTAGTCACTTGGAATGACAAGTCCTGTAGTCTGCTCAAAAGCAAAATAAAATACCACTGTCAGTCCCGAACCCAGGACCTTGGAAACAGTAGTCTGCATGACTTACCACTAAGCCATGACTGTTATATAAGAACATTGTGCTACAATAAATATATCATGTAATAGTAGGAATGAATGTAAAGGGAATATAGGATGTGTAGTACACAAAGCATGTCGTGTATATTAACTGTCAAATGTAGTGGATTGCTATAATAGTAGTGTGTGAACAGAAACAGCCATGCTAGTTGGTAGCTAGTAGGTAATAATGCCACTGTAGCACCTTGCAAGCCACACACATACTCACAGCAGGGTAATCACTGCCCATACCCCACAACCTCTTACAGGAACACATCCGGACTAAGTAATAAAAAATGTGGAGCAAAGGCCCAAAAACAGGGACACATTCCAAATAATGCTCCAACAAACTTAGACAGCTGAGAGAGTAACAGGTTCTGCATTTTGTTGGATGTTTGGAAGGGTATGAAGTCTGAAACTGAAATGTTTGACACTATAGTCTGACTTGAGCCCAGAGTGATTTGCCAGAAAAAGCTGTTTATGAGATATGGACCAAAATATGATGCAAACATGTGGACAACCTGCAAATATCTGTACACTTGAGAGGTCTGACACTGCCATATTTGAATAGTTAAGAGCCTAGACATAGCAACAGTGACTGAGTTCCAGGGATGCCCCACAGACTCCCTGTGAAATGTACAAACAGTAGGCAGAAAGGTGTTACAACACATGCAATGGTAACTATGAAGTACTGAAAGTATGCACCACTTGCACGGCAGAAATAATGTAGTAATACATATGCTCATGATATCCCACAGTCACAACTGCAGAATACCAGACAATTAAATGGGTGTACCTCACTGATATGTACCATTCCATGAGGCAGATAACAGATGCACCTGAGAATCTCTGGGGCCTGCTCAGCAGCATACTCAAATACCCTAATAGATGTCAAGGCCCACACCATGGCCAGACCACACTGCATGCAGTAACACCCTAGCAGATATAGCAAGCTTTCCAAGGTGTGAATGTACATGGAAATTAGGAAAGCCACAGCAACACACTACAGTCAAGACACCTAGAAGGCATACAAGTAGTGAATGTAAAGGGCAAATATTGAAGCCATAGCAACAAAGTGCAAGAGCCACTGCTATATACCAGTTACACCACATGTCCCACAGGAAAGCACACACACCCACATTAACAGTAGTAGTAGTCTTAGGTGTCAGTGTACATGCACACTTAGTACAGGAAACTGGAGAAATGAATGGAGAAATGTTAATCTACAACACAGCTAGAAATATGAGAGGGATACTAAACTTTACACTCACAGAACAGTGCCCATAGCATACCAGCATGGTCCCTGCCCTTAAACTCTGAAAGGGCTACGCCTATCTCACATACCTTTTTATAGCACTGTCCTGGAAACACAGTGAGAACTGCAATCAGTACACAACTGGCTGCATGCAATTAGCAAATGCTGGCTAACAATTGGTGCAGAGGCCATCACATGGACATATGCAGATACCTACAAAAGCATGCTGTACTCCCAGTCCACACATGCAATACTTTCATTGCACCCTGTGGAGGTAGGGAGAGACAGAGAGAGAGAGTGAGAGAAAAAAAAAAACATACACAAACAAAACCAGTCAGCAACAAACACTCCAAAGCTGACAACTGGCAACTGGAGCAGCAGGACACAAAACCAGAAGGCAACGCAAGCAACTGTGACAAACACAGGTAATGTAAAGTAATACTTTAAAACTCTACATACTGTGAACCCTCCATATGTGTCATTGGTCTGTATCCATATGTATATGAAGATGTGCATAGGGCAGGGGACATACAGCAACTATCAGTGAAGGCTGTACATACATATGTATGTGAGGGCATCTATGTGCACATATCAATGTAGGTTGAATGTAGGTTGTAGTGCAATGTACAAAGTAGGTTTCACAGTTATGTATGTTTAGCAGTATGTTAGTGTGTGTATACAGTTTTGTGAACAAACATGTTGATATACCTATCTATCATATGGATACGTATGTATGTCAATATATGTATGTATGTATACATATATATAATATGCATATATGTATACATACATAGAGAGGGATGTAGGAATACATAGACAGATGTAGATAGATAGAATATGTGCAAACATATATATGTAATACACACATACAGATATAGATATATGTAGATGCATATACATAGACAGACAGATCTGACTATCTACAGATATGACTGTATATGACGATCTCACACTCCCCCTGTCCCACCCCCTCTGTCACTCTCACCCCCTCCCTGTCACACCCCCTCTCCATATTCATAGCAATATATGTACATCAATATATATATATGTGTATATGTATACAGACATATATATATATATATATATATATATATATATATATATATATATATATATATATATATATATATATATATAGACATATATATATATATATATATATATATATATATATATATATATATATATATATATATATATATATATATATATATATACATATATATATATATAGAGAGAGAGAGAGAGTGAGTGAGGCACATGTGTACAGATGTATTGCAACAGGTACCTGGTGACAAAGGCATGGAGTGAACACCAGTGTCCAAACTGGAGTACCATACCCCATTTCAAATCACCTACACCAGTAACCACCAGATATGTGATTGGCTGCCCACCACTGCATGTGTCAGGGGTGAACAGGGTCATAAATGTGTACAATAGTCCCCCCAATGATATTCACAGTGGCACACTATTCCTGGAATACCTGCACATGGTATGTGTCAGCAGACATAGTGTGTCAGCTATGGACATGTAGGTCAGTGTACCCCTCCACACCACACAATGGTTGCTACAGTATGTACCTCACATGACAGCTACCACATATGGAGATGGAGACAGTGACATGCACAACACTGTGACAATGCACTCAAACACATTACCAATGCACAATGACTGACAACACCACAGAGTACACACATACTACCCACATAGAGGTTACCACTCCTGGATTTACATACTTAAGTCACACCCATGACAGATGTCCAACAACCATAGTAACACCTCACACCATCCACAACCTAAATGACTGCTGTGTGTCGTCTGTGACACTGCAGTAGAGAGCACATGGTGGAGGTACAGTTTCCTACCCACAGATAAGACATACCCTGCAATAAACCACACAGCATTAAGAAGCAGGACTCCCCATGAGTACATGTCACACATACTCCTGCTGAATGTTAGTCAGATAGGTAATATGCCATATGAGTCACCCTGTGTAACTGTTTGACAGGAGCAGGTACCATCACATCACATGTGTCACAATGGTCAGGGTAGCAGAACAGTATGCTGCTGTAGTCCCAGGGGCAATAGCATATTGTATTGTATTGTACTGTAATGTATTGTATTGTGTTGTATTGTATTGGTATGTAGAGGTGCCTCCTTCATGGAGTGGAACCACTTCTGCTGTACGCCAGTGTACAGGTACATATCCTGTAGTCAGGCTAGTGTTACATAGCACTTCTATATGTGTGTTTAGCTCCTCTTGGAGTTCATGTAGCATGCAACTGGGGATACCATCAGGTCCCATTCATGTTGTGTTTACTGCTTTTCTGAGGGTGGCTCTCACCTGGACATCTGTGATGACAGGGAGGTTACAGTCAGCTGGGATAAGTATGTCTTAGTTTGGGGGAGAGGGAGGGGGGAAACTTGCACTGAACCTGTCTGCCACAATGCTGCCAATATCTGTGGGTTCAGTGAATTATATGTTGTTGTGTACTAACTATGAGCATAATGGAGGGTTTCTGACCAGGTTGCTAACATAACTGAAGAAGGCCTTGTAGTTATCTGTAGTGTCCCCGTTGATTTCCCTCTCAAAGTTGCCCATGGATGTTTATATGAGAGAAAATAGCTCCTTACTAGTGCTGATCAGACATGCCTTCCCTTTATGGAATTATGCTCTGTCTTGCAGTAGCTTCCATCTTTTGTTATACAATCTGTCTATGGCTGGGGTCCACCAGACAGGATGCTTACCCTTTGTGGAGAGTGTCTTGGTCTTATATGGGATTGCATGATCCATGCATTCTTGGAGATGTCCGTAGAAATCATTTGTATAGGGATCAGCATTGTGGGTTGTGTCTTCCACTGGCCCAGTGGGCTTAAAGGATACCATGACAGTGTTACGAAGTGTAAAGTTTGCATTTGAAATGTTATTCACTGTAGTCGTTTGTGCTGGTGGTGGAGGTGGGATATGTATATCCAGGGCATATAGTTTGTGGTCACCTCATAGTAGTTGATGATGTACCCCATATAGTACCTCAATACAAACCCCCAGAATGAGGAGGTGCTTTGGACCTGAATGAGTGTCTTGACTGCTGGGGTTTGGTAGTATGTCATATGGAGTATGCCAGGTACTGTTGCACAGTTGTTGGCTGAGCACTGATACCTGGCCATTTACATGTGTATCCACCAATAGACAGACAGATGCTATATATGTGAGATATGTTGTATCACAACAGTCGAGTAGCATGTGTAATATGTGTGCCAAATTCTGCTGACATATTTTGCTGATATCATGTTATTTCCTTTTTCAGGACCATGGCTCACCAGCGCAATCCAGCGTACTCTGCAGCTGAGGATGAGGAGATACACCAGAGCCTGGTACAGGATTATGCAATACTCTTTTCCCACACCAGCCAGAATCAGCAGGGGAGGGCTGCACTGTGGCAAGACCTGGTCCATTGGGTAAATGACATAGGCACGCATAATAGGACATATGAGCAGGTACGACATCACTGCAGTGATTTAATCAGAAATGTCCATCAGCTTGCGTCGGATATCCACAGGCAACAGGTTGCCACAGGTGGAGGGGTGGCTACACATCCCCCACTCACCTGACTGGAGAGACTACTCATAAGTGTTGTGGCTCCAGCCCGCCAACAACAACAACAGCAGCTGACCTGCATTATGATGGAGGCTGGAGCCACACAGCAGCAAGACTACGAGCGTGCAGGTAATATGCTATATGTATAGTTGACTGTTGTGTACACTGGTAGTTAATGCATGTGTGAGGTGTGTCCTTGGTTTGTAGCTGTCATCATAGTATTTAATGTGCAAGTGTGATATTCTCACTATCAGCAGCTGACCTGTGAAAGGCAACTGTTGTACTACTGACCAGTATCATACTCAGTATGCCCACTGACATTAATTTCCTCACTTCTGCAGGTCCCTCCGGTGTAACAGCAATACAGCCTAGCCATGCTGGTGAGTGTGTATTAAGAATACCTTTAATAGTCTTGATAGTAATAGTAATATTAGGCTCACTGAGTAGTGCTCTGTGTATGCATGCAGGTGTGTCTGTGTCTGTGTGTTGATATCTCGCATACTGAGTAGTGTGCAAGTGTGCAGCTGTGTGCAACTGTGTGCAACTGTGTGCATGTGTGCAACTGTGTGCAACTGTGTGCAACTTCGTGCATGTGTGCAACTGTGTGCAACTGTGTGCATGTGTGGATGTGTGCATGTGTGCACCTGTGCATGTGTGCATGTGTGCACCTGTGCATGTGTGCATGTGTGCACCTGTGCATGTGTGCATGTGTGCATGTGCGCATGTGTGCATGTGTGCACGTGTGCATGTGTGCATGTGTTCACGTGCGCATGTGTGCGTGTGTGCACGTGTGCATGTGTGCATGCGTGCACCTGTGCATGTGTGCATGTGTGCATCACTGGTAACATTGTGTATACATTGTAAACTGTGTTTCCTGTTTCCCTCCCACAGGTTCTGGTGCTGCTCTGGTGTCATGCAGCAGGGAACCTGAATCAGGTGCCATCGGTACTGATAATGATGACATCTGTGTAATGGCACAGGGAGGTATGCCAGGGTCCGTCATTGGTCAGCCAATTGACAGTACACAGCTGTCAACCCCATCAATGCGTACAGTTATCCTGCCAATGCACTATTTGTCATCAATGTCCCTAGGTGATGGACAGGATACAGTGGGCATTAACCAGGGTAATGTGGTATCTGTGGCACATGCTTCCCCACACAGCAGCCATGGGCATGGCACTGAGATGGTACCACACAGACAGATGTCCAGGGGTTCTCGTGGTAGCATCCGTGGGTGTACTGCCCCTGTCAGATGTGCCCACAGAGGTCTTACAACCTCAGCTATGTTTCGGGCTGTCATGCAGGCACAGTCACATATGGAACGGTACACCAGACAGGGTCTGAGGGAGCTGACAGCATGTTGCACAGCCATGACTGACAGTATGCGTGACATTGTGGCTGCCATCCGTAATTTCACCGATGTCATAGACAGACGTTGTGGGGACATATTAGATCGGTTCCACAACTACATGTCCATAAGCCAGGGTGATGGTGGATGGTTGAGGCATCGACATGGGTGTATGCCAGCAACAGCAGCAGCTGGCAGTCATCGCGGACGACAACAGGGCCGCGGCCGCCCCCATAGTGCCAGCAGCAGCCCCAGCAATGCTGGGTCTGTGCTGTCATCAGACCGCCCCAGGAGACCACGTGCACGTGGCTCTGGACAGGCCCGACAGGGATCTGTGTCCAGTCAACACACACCTGCTTCTGATGACAGTACCCAGTCTGGATTGGTACCGGATACGGTCCGTAACACCCCTGCAAGGCACAGGTACCGTGTCCGTGGCCAGAGACACTGATCTGTATGACCTGGCAGGTACAGTCTGTGGCTGTCCACAAACACCAGTATATGGCAGCCATGAACTGTGTGCATCCATACACACATGCAAATTGACAACACTTAGGGCTACCACATAGATGCACACACTGCATCAACATTGCCCCACCTTGTACTGCTGTCCCTCACCAACACACATACACATACATGTCAGTTGGTGGTATCAGTGGTAGACTCAGGCATACCAAGTTCACACCCTGTGCATATGATGAAACTGTGCCACCTCCTGCAATCTGTAACATCAGTGCAGATACAGGTTAACATGTTGCTGATGCACAGGGTGACTACATAGGCGTGTAGTAATAGTATCATGTTGTTAACAGTACTGTGTGCTGATATAATTGTGGGTATATCCCAGCATGCCTGATGCAGTAAGGGTATGATTGTCTTGTACTGTTGTCTACACCCATGGTAAGTACCATAGTGTATCATCTGCACATGTTGGCATACTGGTGGTAAGGATGTCAACAGAAGGCTACATACATAGGTAGCACAGGGGATAAGGTAATGAAAGTATTGATGCGCAGTGATGGACATGTAAACTGCAAGTGGCATGTTGCCCACACTGGACTCTGCAATGCGGATGTTTGAGGATGTTGATATGTGTGCAGTACTACACGACTGTTACAGGACACACAGGAGCACCCTAGCACTGCAAGCTCACATCTCATACCATGTTAGACAGCCCCAACACACAAAACTAACTTTCACAGGAGGGAGAGTCCCCATAAATGTCAGGGATACTGTGGTGGCAGGACAGGTAGCATACATCCTACTAAGTATGGAACCACTGAGTGAAGGCTCAGTGTCTGTTATTTGACATGTGTAGTACTGCAGGTATGAGCACCTGGGTTTCCATCCAGTTGTTGTACATCCTGACGGTACATGGTCTGTACACTTGTGTGCGCTGAGACTGGACCCTAGCTATCTGACCTGTGTATTTCCATGTACATGTGTATAGTGCCTGCATATTTGCACTGTTACATACTGAAAGTGGTACAGCTTGTTTGTTGTACAATGGACTACATGCAGCCTTGCTTACTGTAGCTTTGTTTGCATGCATGTTTGCTTGCAGTTACCCTGGAACACTGATCCCACCTGCAATGCAGAGTTACAGATCTTCTGTGGACTCCTAGTGACATCTGCATAGCTTACTATATGTATGTCCATGTCTCACTTGACAGAACATCACTGTTTGTCCTGTTCACATGTACGTTGCCTGTGACACATTGCATATGACTTACCTGGCATTTGTCCATGTGAGCAGTCATATATGCCAGTGCTAACTAATCACAGGCACTACACCCTCACATACTCGCCTTCTGTACCTTGTTCCCCACTGGCCATATCTGCTGTTAATCACCATGGCAATCACAATACTATGGTAGCATGTGCAAAGGTCACTTGTCAGTCACCTCTATGGTACAGTTGTGGAATATGTGGGTCATGTGACAATGTCACAGCTGCCACATGTACACAGTCAACCCTCTCCCCTACACATGGACGTACAACACATGTATGAGCTGCAACCACATAGCCAAAATGGGGACTAAGCACTCTGAACCCAGTACTGGCATAACCTGTCAGGTGGCATGAAATACTACAGTGACTACAATACCAGTCTGATGTAGACCTACACTGACAGAAATCCAAACATGTAAACACACTGGGCCATTCGTGGAGCCTCAGAATAGCATCCTGCCTGAGCAGCAGACACTTCTGCAGCTGGCACACAGGCATATGTTAAGCCGGAACACAGCATGTGCAACACATAGCACACAAATCCTGTGTGCCAAACAGTCACAGCCTGTATGGCTATACAACACACCTGCTACAGTTGTGTTAGGTACCTTTATTGTCTGGTACAGTGAGGTCCCGCTCACCAGGCTGAACAAGGTGAAGGTCACAGTGATATGCCTGTGGGGCACTATGGTCCACCACATAACACAAGCATACAGGTCAGTCAGAGGCATGGACACATATGACTTAGTCATTGTCCATGCCACTATGGCTGACCTGTGATGTACCTCCCTGGACTACATGATAGGGAACATGGAAGGGCTCTCTGAGCATGTGGCACAGACTGGTATGACCCTGACCTTGGTTGGCATCATACCGTCACCAGGAATGCTGACGTATTACTGAATGCTGATGAATTACTGTAGCTACAACACCCTAGCTGAAAGGTTCCTAGCATGTAGTCACTGCATTGCTATGGAACAACTTGTTACCACTCCGACAACAGGTGAGAACATGCAGCACCTGTTCATCAACAACATGTAGACTATATGCCCCAGACCAGATGTGTATCCCTCACTGCTAGGATGATACCATATACATCTCACACTGTATATACACATACCACATGCAGCACCCACACAGAAGACCACAGTCATAATGTTATCCAGTGCAAATACCATGTATTCACATGTGTCAGGCGTCAGACATGGGAACTATTGAAGGTCACAGGTACATATGTGTATTTGGCACACACATACATCATCTGTGTCCATTGCCATTACTGGTTTAATCGATGTCATGCATTATTGTGAACAACCCACACACATGGGCATTCTGTGTGACAAAAACACATGTGGCATGTGTGGAATTCAAAGCCATAACTAACTGTGCTATGACAGTAGTGAGAGACGCAGTAGCAGAGTGTGCTATTTGCATTACTGGGAGATTTGCCCTCTTCTGCTTTACTTGTAGGGTGCTGACGTCATCTCTGTGTAGAGATTGGAATATGCAGCAGCTGGTGTGTTGTACTGGTTGGCAAAAGGATCATTTCTCTCACACAAGTAATTGCACACATCCTACTTCCACCCCCCCCCCACACTTGCCGGATTTAAACTCCTACTTAACTATGTTATGACACTCAAGACGAACACATTAGCAGAGCGCGCTATTCACATTACTGGGAGATTTCCCTTCTCCTGCTGTACTTATAGGGTGCTAACATCATCACTGTTTAGAAAGGGGAATGTGCATCCTGTAGTGTGTTCTCCTAGTTGCCAAAAGGGACATTTCTCTCACACAGAATTGCACACACACTAACCCCCCCACCCAAACACACACACTTGCAGGATTCAACCCCTTGTCTAACTAGGTTATGATACTCAAGACAAACGCATTAGCGGAGCGTGTTATTTGTATGACTCAGAGGTTTCCCTTCTCCTGCTGTACTTATAGGGTGCTGACATCATCACTGTTTAGAAAGGGGAATGTGCATCCTGTAGTGTGTTCTCCTAGTTGCCAAAAGGGACATTTCCCTCACACAGAATTGCACACACACTAACCCCCCCACCCAAACACACACACTTGCAGGATTCAAATCCCTACCTAACTATGTTATGACACACTAGACGAACGCATTAGCAGAGCACGCTACTCGCATTACTGGGAGGTTTTTCTTCTCCTGCTGTACTTATAGGGTGCTGACATCATCACTGTTTAGAAAGGGGAATGTGCATCCTGTAATGTGTTCTCCTAGTTGCCAAAAGGGACATTTCTGTCATATTGAATTGCACACACACTAACCCCCCTCCACACACATACTGAGCATTTGCAGGATTCAAACCCCTACCTAAGGTATGTTATGACACTCGAGACAGACGCATTAGCGGAGCGCACTATTCGCATTACTAGGAGGGCTCTCTTCTCCTGCTTTACTTATAGGGTGCTGACATCATCAGTGTTTAAAAAGGGGAATGTGCATCCTGTAGTGTGTTTTCCCAGTTGCCAAAAGGGACATTTCCCTCACACAGAATTGCACACACACTTAACCCCCCACCCAAACACACACACTTGTTACTTGCAGGATTCAAACCCCTACCTAACTATGTTATGACACTCAAAATGAACACATTAGCAGAGTACACTATTAGCATTACTGGGAGGTTTCGCTTCTCCTGCTTTACTTATAGGGTGCTGACATCATCAGTGTTTAGAAAGGGGAATGTGCATCCTGTAGTGTGTTTTCCCAGTTGCCAAAAGGGACATTTCCCTCACAGAGAATTGCACACACAAAAACCCTGCTCACCCACACACACACACACTGAGCATTTGTAGGATTCAAACTCCTACCTAACTATATTATGACACTTGAGGGAGACGCATTAGCAGAGCGCACTATCCGAATTACTGGGCATCTGTTCTGCACCTGCAGTATTTATAGGGTGCTGACATCATTATTTCTACAGAGGTATGTACATCTAGTACTACCTGTCAGGTGGGGGATAGCATATATATGCACTTAAAGCCACCTACGTCAGGGTCAGATATGCACATCAGCACTGGCAGGTTATGTTCTATACCATGCTTCATGACCACAGGACCTGTAACACACAACACAACCAGTTCAGACCACCCCTCCCACATCCAGGACACATACTTTGCTTCCCTGGGAACAGTGCCAAGATATGCAGGTGTTCACATACACCATTCCAGTTGTTAACATCAGGTACAGGTATATTGTGTGTGGGAACTACTCAGGCCACTACAACATTACCCTACAGCCACTACAATTTGTGAGTCCATGTGCTATGGCAGAACCACTCACCACAGCCACAAGGGGGAATACATATTGCACCTGACCATCTGCAACATGGGTACTCACTGTTCCACACCAGAGGTAGACCACCATTGTTGATATCTGACCATACCCACCTTTCCCTGGACATCCATATCCCATCACCACCCCCAGGCAAGGTTGTCACTGCAAACAAAGTGTATTTATCAAAAGCAGACTTTACACCTGTGAAGACTGGGGTGGAAGACTTCAAAGGACCCATGCTGGGGGAGTATACAGGCCACTCTGCATAATCCTTGACAATTGCATTCTATGAGCATGTGGAAGGTTTGCATGATCATGCTATCCCAAATATACCCATGAGTCCTCCACAACAGGACACCTGTCAGGTGTACACCAGCCATATATGAGCTGTCCAACAGACAGAGCGAGCTAATACATTGCAGAGCAGTAGCCCACAGAGGGAGGACATCTCTGAACAGTACTGGCATGACACTTCAATCCCTCATAATCATCACGACAAAGTGTTGACAGTGAAATTATCCAGACAGATAAGGCTCCCCTCAGTCTGTTATTGATGCCCACTTACTGTTAGAGGTCCTCACCAACCCTCTTCCAGCACACACCAACAACATGGATGTGGCTTAGCAAATTCAACCCCTGGGATCTCCACTGTGTCCCTGCTTGACGGAGGCACAGCACACTAGCCTCACACGGTGCCTTATGTGACCTACTTTACAGTGGCACAGTAGCCTACTGTACTGGGGAGGCAGATGCCAAGCACACTCTGGCTAAGCTGTCATTCCCTAGGGCAAACAGCCTAGTGTTGACCTCTACACCCATATGTTTAATTGTCAGATGCACAATATATGTTGCTGATAGACTTGTCCCTGCTTGACGGAGGCACAGCACACTAGCCTCACACGGTGCCTTATGTGACCTACTTTACAGTGGCACAGTAGCCTACTGTACTGGGGAGGCAGATGCCAAGCACACTCTGGCTAAGCTGTCATTCCCTAGGGCAAACAGCCTAGTGTTGACCTCTACACCCATATGTTTAATTGTCAGATGCACAATATATGTTGCTGATAGACTGTTTGCAGGTCTTTATTGCCATAGCATTCCCTGTTTCTATGAACAACTTGTGTATCTGTGGAAGATGTTTGAATATGAGAGGGATCCACTATATCACTTATGTCTCTGTAGTCATTTAACTGTGTGCACTGGGCAGATTGCTGTAATGTGGTTGGTTCCTGAATAACACGTACAAATACCAGATATGTGTGGCCAACTGCTAAACTGAGATTTGGCCTAAGTGTGTGAGCATGCCCAGTTCAGGCTTTCCATGGCATGTTGTCTGACATATGTCTCATTTATCAAAGTGTGCAAGCATGCCCAGTGTGAGCTTTTCATATGTTGAACTCTGCAGCCCACCACATTTGTGGATGAGTTTGAACTTCAACAATATCTCACGTTTATGGTTGTGTGTTGTGTGTCATGTTGTGTAGTTACTGCCCAACTGCTTTGTGTCCGAACACAACAGAGATTATACTGTGCCTGCAGAGTTTGCATGGGATACTTTGCATACAGTTGTCAACATCCTTTCATACTGACCTAACACTGTAGTACCGTATAGTGTACTGGTTCAGTACTTTCACTGTGGTGGACAGTATCCTGGGATTTAGTCCTATCACTGCTTTACATTTCCATACTGAGCACAACAGCCTGGTTAGGGGGCAATTGTGCACATCTGACCATGTTGCAATATGTTCAGATATGAACTACTTACACCAGGCTTGTCCAACATTGGTAGTGTATTCCACAACATAGGTGCACATTGGCAAACACTAGCGATGTGCCCTAGGCCATTTCTAATGCTAGTCGGAGAGTGTGTTTGTCCTTCAACACACATTGTAAGTGGAGTTTGCTATGACATATGTCATGGTTAGTATACTGTGCCTCCGAATACCCGTGACATAACAGTGATATCCAGGGTAAACCTACCATCTCCCATCCACTCATCAAGATTCCTCTTGAGGAGAGTCGATGAGTGACTCTCTGGCTAACCTGTACTGGTAGTTTACTCAAGAGTGGGGGTGGCTTCTGTGTTATGGATCATTCAGTACAGCTTGTCCTATGTATGTCAGTGCTGGGGTTCAGGTCTCTCATGTGCATAGCTCACTGCCATTCAGATTGTACAAGGTGCAGCATGTTCATTGATTCCAGCTTGGACATGGCTTTATACATCAGGCACAGCTTGCCTCTGGGTTGGCAGTATGGCAGTGTGTGGAGCTGCTGTTTGTTTAATCAGGCAACACATGGCATCTGTTCAAGCTCTTTGATACTCCTGGTGAGGTACTTTTGGGGACTTTACAGTTGATGGAGGTGTCTGCTGAGGTACATCCCACAGGGGCTATTGTAGTCAATTGTAATGCTGATGAAGGATGACTGCAGAGCCACAATGACCTCCCCTTATCTAGATCTGACAACCTTCATGATTATGTGGGTATATGGCATGTTTCTGTAAACACCACAGCCACATGCTTGTCCAATGCAGGATATCTATCAACTTGTGTCCCCAGGTCTCTCATTGCATGTTAAGTACTTAATGGGTTAACACCTATGTGGTAATTGGTGGGCACTTACTGTATATCCACAGGGGTTGACTATACACTTTTCTGCAATTAGCTTGCTAACATGGCTATGACACCAGTTGTCTGTTTCTATGTGGCCCTTTTGTGGGATGCTTGTGTCAGCTGGATGGTCAGATATGGGGGCCAGTTTGTAGTCCTCTGCAGACTTGTTCAGACACAGTCCTTCCATGTTGGCCTGTATCTATGGGACATATATACCAAACGAGGGAGGTCCCAGGACCAAGCCTTGTGGGATGCCAGTTATATCTGGTTTGTAGTCTGACATGGCTGCAGCATGTCTGACCATGTCAGATCTGTCCTTTGTCTGGTTTGCAACCCCTCTACTGAAATAGGGGTTTATATTTAAGCTGGTGAGCTTATCTATAATGAACACGTGGGGTATTGTACGGAAGCCTTTGCAAGGTCCAGCTACGCTGTGTGGACCACATTGCCCTCATCAATGACCTTAATGACTGTTTCAAATGAGTCAAACATGTGTAAGGGGCAGGATCTGCACTTAAGAAAGCCACACTGGGTAGGGTCTGGTGTCAGTAGGTCCCCAATATCTTTATGTCTGCATTACATGCTGATCCTTTCCATAGCTGTGCAGACCAAGCTTGTCAGGATTCTGGGGTGGTAGTTTGCAGTATCCATTCAGGCAACACCTTTGTTGAGAAGGACCACTGTTGTTGTACACTGCTCTTTGGGTACATATCCTGTGGTAAGGCTGACAGTGAGCAGTAGTGTGATTTGGCATTCCATTCTTCTTGGAGTCCATGTTGGACTCAGCCCAGGACACCATATCATACCATTGCTGGTGTGTGTTTTGCTTTGTAGATGCCGGCTGTTACCTCAGCATCTGCAATGTCAGGGGGCCAGCAGTCTGCTGGGATAGATATTTTGCATTTGGGGGGGGGGGGGGGTTTGCACTGCACCTGTCAGGTTGGATGTTGGCAATGTGTGTGTGTGTTTGGTATGTTGTTTGTAATATTTGAGTGATTCAGAGCATATTTGTGAATTCCCAACAAGGTTCCTACCATCAGTTAAGAAAGCCTTGTGATTATCCTTAGTGTCCTGTACAATTTGTATCTTCATAGGTTCATAGGTTCATACTAGGCTATCCACCCTAGGGCATTTATAAGCCTAGCCAGAGTGTGTGTGGCTTTCGCCACCCCTTGCTATGTGAATATTATGGCCATTTATGATTTACTTTACTGTGCCTCTGTCTGGGCGTGACACAGTGAAGACCCCCAGTGTACAGCTATGATCATCCATCCACTTGGCAAGATTCCTGTTGAAGAGTGTCAGTGAGGGGCTCTGCCTACCATGGAGTGGGATTCTGTTCCAGGGTGTAGGGAGCCTCTGGGTTATGTATCTGTTCCTCCAGCGCATCCTATTTCATTATGTGTTGAGGTTGACATCTCTCACTCTCACAGCTCCGATGGATTTGGGTTTTCTAGGGTGGAGCATGTCCATTACTCCTGTGTTGGACATGGCCTTGTACAACATGCATACAACGCCTCTTTGTAGGCAGTATGTGACTGCATTCAGCTGGGGTGTCTACAGCCAGGCAGCATATGACATATATTTGAGACCCTTTAGCCTCTTGGTGAGGTACCTTTGAGGTCTTTCTAACTGCTGCAGGTGTCGGGTAAGGTACATCCCAAATGAGGCATTGTACTAGATTATGGGTCTTATAAGAGAACAGTATAGGGGCACAATGACCTCTGTTGACGTAGATGTGAATCCTTTCATGATATGGTGTCCAATATAGACAGTCTTCCTAGCCACATTTGCAATGTGAGTGTCACATAACAGGTTACTGTCCACTTGTGTCCCTAGGTCCATGATTACTCCTTCCATACATATTGGATTACCACCTATGTGGAAATTTGTGAGTACCTTGTTTGGTATTTGGTGAGACATTCATACTGTCCAGTGTCTTCAGGATGGCTGGGTAGGGTTCCTGTGTGTGAGAGTGTGGTCTGTAGCATGCTACAGACTGTACAGCAGTTTTGCCTACGGTTAGTTGCACATGTGTGGTCTCCGATGCTTCGTGCATTGTCAGTTACCTGGACGTATGGGTGTCTGTGCTGAATATGGATACTCCCCCTCCTTTTATGTTCTGGTCCAGGTTTTGGGGCCATAACGCATGATATGAGGTATAACCTGGTAGTGCTGGTGTGCTGTCAGGAGGCTTGCTGCAGGTTTCTGTCACTGCACAGACATCAATGTTCTCCATACTGGGGAGGGCCTCGGGAGCATGCATATTGAGGTTTACACGTCTGGCATTGGTCAGCATTACCCTTATGTTTCTTTCCACTTATGTTTCCTAGGGTGGTGGGTTAGTCTTTTCAGCCTTGCCTATGAAAGGCTCTATGGAGGTGGCAAAAGCCTTATCCAATATCCAGATGCCCAAGGTTAACAGGTGCAAGCCATCCCTGGAACAGCAGCATGGCTTGTCAAGCATGACATCCCAAGCAGACAGACATTGGATCCCCTTGGAATGACACCAGTAATTGTGCCACTTGTTAAAGCTGATCATTCTGTGTTTGTACTGTGGCATCATTCTTGGTGAGGGTAGGATGCTGCAAACGGTCAGTGTCATACCGGCCTGGACTACATAATTGGAGAGCTCATCTATGTCTCTTTTCATGTAGTCCGGGGAGGTACATCTCAGGTCATTCACGCCAGCATGGACAATGACTGCATCATATTTCTACTTGCTTTGGGGTGACCTGCATACTTGTTTTATGTGGCGTATTGTAGCAGCCTACAGGCAGCTTACTGTACCCTTTCCCTTGTTCAGTCTGGTGAGTGGGACAGCAGTGTGTCTGACTATGGAGTCACCTATTACAACTGTATCAGGCATGTTGTTTCTCCTTCTGGCCTGTGACTGTTTGGCACACCAGCTTTGTTTACTATGTGTTGCATGTGCTATATTTGGAGGTTGTGGTTGCTTGGTTGTCTGCTTTCGAGGCCTCTGTTGGTGTGGTGTGTTTGTAATTAGGGCCTCCGGGAATGTTTTTCTGTTTTTATGTCTTTGGTTTGCAGTTGTGATAGGTCTATGTGGGACTGGGTTTGTGATGTGTGTGGTTACCTTCTCCTCCTGACTAGTTTTGACAGTACTGAGTTGAGGGAGCTCAGCCTCCGGTTTGGATAAATAGTTGCATCTCTCACATATATTTGTATTTCTTGGGGGGAGTTGAGGGTTGTCTGTGTACTTGGGGCAGGTGTAACATTGCCTCAAGATTCACAGATTCAACTTGTTGTAGCTGGCCTTAGTGGATTGTATATGTGGACATATTTTATTGCCATACTACTGATCAGTGATTACTTCCCTTTTTATGTTTGCTCTATCATGTAGTAGCTTCCTCATTCTCTTGCATGGTTTGGTAATGGCTGGAGTCCACCATGCCAGATGCCTGCGTGTATGGCATTGTGTCTTGGTTTTATTTGGGATTGCATAATCCAAGCATTCCTGGCAGTGTTCATGGAATGCCTGTATAACAGGTTCTGAGGTGTGACCCATATTTTGCACCTGCGCAGGGCCTTTAATGGATTCCACATCAGTTTGGAGGAGTGCAACTTTTGCTTTCCACATGTTTTTCACTGTCGTTTTCTGGCCAGGGACTGTGGTCAGGATGTGTATATCCAGTGTGATTACTCTATGGTCTGGTCTTACCAGTGAGGGATACACTTCTCATCTTGCCATCCAGTACCCATGTTGCTGATTATCACATCCAGTATGCTTACCCCTCTTGTGGGAGTAGTACGTTGTTCCTGGGCATTTTGGTTTATGGATTCTAGGAACTTTTGTCCTACAGTGTTGGAGCTAGTATAATGCTCCCAGTCTATGTCTGGGTATTTTCAGTCACCCAATATAATGTGGTTTGGAGGGGTGGATATATTCATGTATTCCAACATAGGCCAGGTGCAGTTCCTGGTGTTACGATGGTAGTCTGTAGCAGGCTATTAACTGGGAGGCAGTTTTAGCCACTGTTACTTGACCATGGCTAGTCCATGATGCCTCTTGTTGTGGTACCAACATGGGGGTGTGGTTATCCTTGACAATTATTGCTAGTCACCCTCCTTTTGTAGCTTGTTCCATGTTTTGAGGCTGTACAGCACAGTATGAGGTGTAACCTGGTAGTGTTAGGGTGCTGTTGTGAGCCTTGACCCAGTTTTCTGTTACAGGACAGATATCAACATTCTCCATACTGGGGGAGTTTAGACTGCATGCATCTTGCTGTTTAGGCTTCTGGCATTGGGTAGCATTACATCTAGGTTCTTATCCCTTGTGATACCTATGGAGGTGGGTTTGTGTTTTGAGCCTTACCTATTCAGGGCATGCTGTGGGTAACAATAGCCTTTGCCAGTATCCGTAAGGCCTGGACTGATAGGTGCACACCACCCCTAGCAGGTGGAGCATCATGTCATGCTCAGCATGTCATCCCAGGCTGGCACACATTGGATCCCCTTTGACTAACTGCAATACTTCAGCCAATTATTGCAATTGATCATCTCATCGTCATATTGTGGCATCATGCTTGGTGAGGGTAGGATGTTAGTCGGGGTCATCAAGTGTGCATATACTACATGGTGTTACATTGCTTTACACATGGCATTCATGCCTCGGGTGGTGCTGCAGGGCTGCCTCTGTCGGATGCACATACTACACTCCCTGTACATGTTTGAGAGCAGGTTATGTCATTTTAGGCATCCCTGTTATTATATGAGTGAGTCAGAGAGGGGTATCATTCCCAGGGTTCCTACTGAGCCAGTGTATGTGCTATGCGTTGCCTCTTTGCCAAGGCCAGGGCATACTGGGCACACCTTCTTCTGCCTACTGGGGCAGGCTCAGGTTGTTCCTCCTCTGAGTCACGCTCTGCCTGTGATGGCCTTGGCAATGGTGGGGGGCTGTTTGGCCCAGCCCTATGCTGGTCCTGCTGCAGCTGTTTTTGCAAGATGATATTATGTAGCATAGCACATATCATGATAATTTGGGTACATATAGTTGGTGAGTACTGCAAGGCTCCACCAGATGTGTCCAGACACCGGAACCATGACTTGAGCAGACCAAGCACATGCTCTATTACATTACGTGTTTGTGCGTGTGCCTCATTATGGCGTTCCTGTTCAGGTGTGTGTGCATTTCTGATGGGTGTCATCAGCCACGGCTCCAATGCATAACCTGCATCCCCCACTAGGTGTCCATGTGGGATGTCCCCATTGGCAAATGTCTGGTACAGCTGCGTCAAATGCCAGATATGGGAATCATGGTAGCTCCCAGGGCAGCCAGCACACACATTCATTATTATGCCCTGGGCGTCACACACGGCCTGGCAGTTGATGGAGGGGAAGCCCTTGTGGTTAATGTAGGCCCTACCTTGGTCACCAGCTGGTGCTTTGATGCGTATGTGCGTGCAGTCTATTGCACCCACTACCTCAGGGTATTCCGCTATTTGCTGGAAGAGACGCATATTGCTGGCCAATACCTCACGGGCACTGGGGAAATATACATGATCACCGACATGTGCTGACATGGCATCCAGGAACTGGTGCAGTACCCTGGAGGCTGATGCCTGTGATATCCCCATCATATCAACAGTTGGTCTCTGGAAGGTACCTGTTGCTAGTATTCTTAGGCCAACACATACCTTGGTTTCCACTGGGATGGGTTCCCCTGTGTTGGTTCTGTGTGTGAGGCGTGGCCTGCACAGCTCGACAATTTGCTGCAGGAGGTCTCTGTCCACTCTATAGCGCTCTACTATCTCCAGCTCATGTAACCCGTGGTAGATGACCCTGGGCCTGTACACTCTTCTTCGTCTCCTCACTGTGGGTTGTCTGGCACCATTTGCATTGTCACCACCCTCAGCAAGTAGCCTATGTCTCCTTATGACCGCTATGGCAGCCCCTAGCATTTCTGCTCTGAGTTCAGCTTTTTCAGTTTTCACTTCTAATAGCTTACTCCTGTCTTGCAGTGTCTCTTGAGAGACACATCCTGCACTGCTGTTTGCAGAGTTTTAAGTGCTTGGCTGAGCTACTATTCTGCCTGTGTAATTGCCTGCTTCTAATTGTTTTCACCTGCTAGCTCCAGCAGTATTCCCTGCTAGCTTCCTACTAATTCTGTTGCTTCCTTTTTCCTTTCTGTTTCCTCAGGGGGGAGCAATGCGCAAACCAGCAGAAACACGCTCACAGTGGCTTACACGCGCGCACACATACTTACACGGTTTAGAATCGTCTTATTCGGGTTAAAACGCTCGCACACCAGTGCAAACAGTCTTACAAGTCTGCCAACAGGCTCCCACATGCTCAGTCTGCCTTACATGCGCGCACACTGCCCTACTCGCGCCTTATGGCGCGCATATGTGCGCATGCATGCCCAGCAAGAAACTTTGGTGTAGGCAACAGT